>NW_008614441.1:82648-180326 GCF_000691845.1 Merops nubicus | reverse complement strand
TATTTATATTTATATATATATATATATGTGTCTGTGTGTGAGAAAAAGGCAAATATATGGCAGGCTAAACTGAAAACCAGTAGATACACTTTATGATGCTCTTGATCTTGCCATCCACTACACCTAGGGCTAGAGAAACAGTGGGTTTGTACAGTGCATGTGCTTATATGCTCTGAGGCATATTACCTAATACTATATTTGTTAAGGTATTTAAAGGTGGTTGACTTCTAGTGATTCTATTGAGTACAGATGCCTTAGCAGCTCTTCTTGTTCTTCATTCTTCATGTGCTGAAATGAATTCCTTCATGTCCCTGACCCCAGTCAAACATTTCTGAGCCTAACTCATCAGCTCCAGCATGGCTGGAAGCAATGCAAGGAGAAGGATGGAAGATCTGGTGTCCCTACATAGGTATACAGTTCTTTCACCAACCAGGCACTACCATCAGGTCCCAGATGACAGTGGCTGTTTCCCTTCTGGGCTGAACGGAGCTGCACTGTGATCAGCACCATCCGTCTGCACAAGGCATGCTGCTCATCAATTCCTCAGAAGGGTTGTTCAGGAGCTGCTTTGTTCTGTTCTGTGGGACATACACCACGCTGGATGACAACTGGGGCCCTTGGCAGACTTTAAAAAAGTCATGTTTTTATACAAGCCTCTTCCAAAAGCCTCAGAGACTGCTGAATTAACAAACCTTTGCCCCTGTGGTTACACGCCCAGTAACCCCAGCCCCAGAGCTCTTTCCCACCCCAGTGTGCCGGCAACGTATCAATATTTGTCACTTGTTTACGGGTGAGGAGGTGGCACTTCAGGAGACACTAGGCCTCCTGCATTTAACAGGCTTAAGCTAGAGGAATCACTTCTGTGCCAAGTCCTTTCCTCGTGTACCACTTGATGGCACACTTGCATTAGCACACTGCAGGCTGAAGGCAGCACAAATCAACAAACAAATCCTGTCCAAAGTTGTTCCACTTAATTTGTTTTGCATCATGAATGTACCTGTTTAATTGATTAAAGGAATCTAACACTGTAGAATTGAATAGGAATAAGAAGGGCATGCAAAATAATTACACCAGGAAAGCTCTATATTTTGCAGTTTTAATCCGAGGTATTACCTGGGTAATTCATTATTTTGTCATTCCTTTGGTAAGTCTGGTAAGAAATTTGCCTTTGCCTTTTGAGCCTTTTCTTTCAAGGGTGGCAAATTTTCCATGCCCAGTATTTTCTTCTTTATCTGAAGGTTTGTAGCAGGTTTGTTCATTGCACGTGTTCCTACGTGGTTCTGGGTTTTCTTTTGTCCTTTTGGTTCAAAATAGCAATGAATTGCTACTGAAACTAAACAATGATACCTTCTGTTTGGCTAGACTATAAAAGGATATTAATTCATGTCCTCTGAGTAAGAAAATTATGATTCAACTTCATATCAGAAGAACATTCTCCAGTGGGCTTTATGAGGTTAATAAACGAGTATGAAGTTTTATCACATATGCCACTTATCTCTAGATGGTCACAAATACATCAGCAAATGCTGCAGGTGGTTAAAGACCACAGATAGAAACAACTTGCTGGTCTGTTGGATTTTTGTCTTCATTGAAAAAATGTATTAAAATATTTTTTACCTCTTTATATATCACAATCTTAATGGCAAATACAACTGACCAGGATCTCAAGTTAAAATGTTTCAGAGACTGGACTGAAATCTTCAGAGGATGGCTGAGTGTCATAGGAATGTCTTCTATTCAAGGGCTGGGATCCATGTTCTAAATGAGAACCTCAAGGGGAAAACTGGAAGCATGCCAGGACAAATCACTGAGTGCCAATGACCCTTGGATTTAACAAAGTCTAAATCCCACAATCTTTTTTAAAAAAAGCTTGATTGTGTTCCACAATACAGTTGCTAACAATTTGTCCTGCCCATGACTTTAATTGTCTGATCCCTTACTTTGACATTTCATCAGCTTCCCTGAAGGCTAAATTAGTGAGTGCAGACCTCTTGCCTTTGTTCTGTAATTACCCTTGTTGAAGTTTTTGAATATGTTTCCCTCCTCCCCCAACAGATCTTCCCTACTCCTTCAAATGCATAAGTAAAAGATAGGCTACAGGTTTAAACCAGGGAGACCTCATGCTTTTTATTCTGCCTGGAACAATGGAGGAGCAGAGTGGGAGCCTCACAAATATGTGTCATGTGTAGGGAGCACCTAAGAGGTTTTGAAGCATACGCTGTCCTGACTTCCTCCATCACCCACTGAATTGCATCGGCAGCTGCAAGAAAAATAACTGCTAAACAACGACACCAGTAAAGCCCTACAGCCTTTCTCAGCTATATTAAGTGGAAATTTAGTCCTTGAGTCCTTCCGAAACTGGCTGAGCTGAATAAGAGCAAGTGCCCTGGTGGGTTGGAGGCTAGTTTAGGGTAGGAGAAAAACTGCTCACTTTGCTCTGTGACCACCCTCCGTATGCCCCCATCCAAAACGTCAGTGGCCACCTCTGCCCTGTATCTGATGCTGGCATGAGAATAAAAGCAACAGGTCGCAAGCTGACTACTCTAAGGGAGGCCGTGTGAGCTGGTGGATTTAGGGGAGGGCTGCTGTCATCTGTAGCCATCATTTCTCTTCCAGTTTTGCATCAGCAGCTTGTGCTTCCACCATTATTCATCTGTCTCTGCCTCAACCTCCTGATCTTTGAAGGCTATTTTGGTATTGTTTGTATGTCCTTTCTACATCATTTATTTCTGCCTTTTCTGCTCTTTCTGCTTATCCCAGTACTTGTGTTTTTTTATCATCACCATCTGCAAACATCTTGCATTTGTTAACAGGTCTCACAAACTTTAGTCTTACAAAGTAGAACTTTTTGTCTCTATACTTCCCTGTGTGAAGGAAAACTGGAGTAATTTTTGGTAACACAGGAAATATCTTTACACTGATTTGATATAAACTACGCAAAACGAAAGAATGAAGCAAACGAGTTTTTGTCATAATGTTCAGTGAAATGAGGAGATATTTTTCAAATTGTATCTAAAACCATTTACTTCAGCCTTGACAAAGGAAAGGGAATTATGCCTTAATGAATATTATTTGGCAATTAGATGGGATAGGAAGGACAGATTTTTAGAGAAGAGAACAGCCTGAAAATTGAAGCAGCCTTTTAACCTCTTTCTGCAGTGCTTAGAAACAATAACCTGAATAATTAGAAAAGTTTTTAGCCAACCTTTACATAATGCTACTCTTTTAAGGAGTGCTGTCTCAAAGTGATGCTGTCATTATAGCACCTATTAAATTAAGACCATGCAAAAAAGTAAAGGAGGTGAAATTAATTTAATATGTCTTCCACTGCTACTGAAATGGAGTTTTCTGCAGCTCACTCACCTGTTTGGACAGTATGCAAGCTAGTGTGTGGGTTTGTATGCAGAGTTTGAGGTGACTTCTATCAATGCAAATACCTTGAGGTGAAACAGCAGCCTGTGTGTTGGTAGGATAGGCAGCAGTGGCATGGTAGAGTACTAGTGATTTCTGAGGAGACTGCTCAGCATGCTGGAGACAGAATTTATTCAGGTCAGTCTCCAGGGGACAGCAGTTCCAACTGGTGCTGGGGAAAAAAAGGCTGATTTGTCCCCTCCACTTCCTTATGGCATAGCTTGGTTAAGGGTCCCTACTTCTGGCACAGAGGCTGTCCCCTTTGGCAAGGCAAGAATTTTTATCCTGATAACATTTTTGTCAGGGGATAGTATTGCTTCCCTACTCCGAGGCATCATCAGGCCTTCCATGAAGCACATAACTGGATGGATGCATGTATCTCTCTGCTGCTCAGTGCAAAAGGAGGATGAGGACGTGGCCTTGCACTTTCTCCCTTGAGCCAGGCAATTTTTATTCATTGCAACACAGTTCTTATGTGAAGTGTCTGGGCACAGGTTTCTGTATTCAAATTCTTCACAGTGCCTAGAAAAACTACCTAAAACTTTGGAAAGCAGTTAGACACAGCACATGGCTATAATCTAAGAGAACTGGGTGCATTCACCTTTGTCTACCGCCCAAAGCTTGCCACTGAATTGTTCCCCATAAGGTGACCAAACTCTTCACAGTGCTTGAGTCTAGCCTGAAGTTTCCTTTCTCCCTTTCATCATCATTTCTTGTGCCAGTTCCCCACTGCTTTTGGTGTATTTTGAGCAGCACTTAACCCCAGAGCTCTGTGACAGGCGCTTTATCAGTGTAACAAAGCATCTCTGGTCTTGTGGGAAACAGAAGTCATCATCTGTCTGGAAGCGGCCAAGACTTACTACAGGTTGTCATGTAGAGTCAGGGGCTGAGAAGAGAGAACTTGTCAGCTTCACCTCGATAAGCCCATGAGTGTGAAAGACATGCCACATGCAATTTCCATTACAGAGATCACCAGGAATCCATGAGAAATACAAGTGAGTGGAAGGAGTCAGGCATGCAGAAAATTATTCAGACCAGAAACCTTGGGCAGTTCCAGGTGTGCCTGCTTTCCAGAGGAGTCAAGGGGATTCTCAGAATAGTCTTACAAGATGAAGAGAAGATCATCCTTTACAAACTGCGTCTAGTTAGCAAGATAACATTTTCAGATTAACCTTCCTCTATTTTCTCCCCTCAAGCAAAAAAGGTGATAAATTCTCTCATGGTAGGAAAGCAGTTTTAGTATCATCCAAAAAGGACCACCTTCCTGGTTCACTTAAGAGCAGCATACTACATCCTCCCTGTCTTTCCCTGACACTGGCAACGTCACCTGCAGATGCAAGCATCCTCTCCCTCTGTGCTGGAGGAGGGATATGGACTGTTGGTGGAGATGGCTTTTAAAGGCTGAAAACCTTACAATGAGAGATGAGAAACAAGGATCCTCTTCTTAAGCAGCATCTCAAATTCTGTAGCTGCACGAGCCACTCACAGCAGAGGAACTGGGATGTGCCGTGCTGCTGTGCAGGATGATCCCATCCAGGAGCTGACTGCAACCTGGCCATGGAGAGCTGGACACCTACCACTCCTTCTCCTCCCTCTGAAGCACAGCCATGAATAATGATCTACACTAAATATTTGCACTGTGGTACCATTGCCAAGCAGTAGCTGATGTCATATTCTTGAATTTAGGGTTTATCAGATGAGAAGTTGTGATTTAAGGCTCATCTTCCTGAAGCTGGCTGTTTGGCGTTACTTGAATTCACCCCCTCACACAAAAAGCTTCTGCACCTGGAAGCTGGTAACAGCACAGCGTATTTGTACAAGTCAAAAATACTTTTCCACTTAAGAAAAAAAAAACCTTTCCCTTCTGAAAACTGCAATTAGCTGAAGAAGTGATGTAATAGGCACATAAGATCTTTCAGACCAGTGTTAGTCCCACACAAAGTGTTTGTTCATCAATACAGTGCTAAAATAGCATCACAGCAAAAGTTCAGCAGCCTAATTTCAAGAACTAAAGTCAGATAATGGTTACTTTTGCAAGACAAGTAGAAGCAAAGCCTGCTTGTGTCAATCAGTATGAAAATGTAATTTAATTCAGTGCAACAGAAATCAATTTTTTCTCCTAGGATCTAAGATAACTAAATATCACATAGTCAGCTTAATTAGTTCCTGATATTTGTACAACTTAACCTTTAAACTCTAGAAAAAAAGCACAGTTCATGTGTTTGTTCTTTATAATTCCTTTCTGCTCTGTGTTACTGCTTAGAAGAAAGAAGCCTACAAAGCTTCACAGTGGCAATAAAATCTTACTCCAATTCAGACTTGCTTTTGGCAGCCAGGAGATGGAATCAATGCTCCATCAGATCCATCAGGCCATTTCATTAGTGTCACTAAAGCAAGCTCAAGAAAAGGAAGAGAACAAAACCAGAGGGGCTTAAACCTTTCCAAAACCCCTTTTTCCATTAGTTGCCTTTCCTAGAGAAGTAGCACCACAAACTGCACAAGACTCTCAAACAGTTATCTGTTCCCCCCCAAATATATCTGTCCAAGTCTTTTTTAGTGTCAGTGGCTTCTCTTAAAGCCCCTGCTCTGCCACCTTGCAGTCCAGGGGCACCCAGGTCCCTCAGGTTGGGCTAGGAGCCCTCACAAGGCAACCCAAGGCTCTCTGCTGCTGCAGGCAAACTAAAGGTCCCGTGCCCTCATGTCCCTCTGCCCCACACGTTCCCCAGCTGCGTTTTCTGGGCTCTCTGGCCACAAAGTCCTCTGCAAGGAGCATGAAGTTACCAACACCAGCACAAGTCTTAGTGCCTGGGCAAGCCCCCACCCCAAGGGGTGCTCAGCCAGTCGAACCAGTCACCAGTGCCCAGGGCACTTACCTGGGAGGCAGGAGGCTGGCAGCAGGGTGCTGGAACAACAGGGCTGCTCCACTGAGGAGGACAAACCAGGAGGCACAGGTTACCACAGCAATTTTGGGAGTGTGGGGCACATTGCCAAGCAGTGCAAGCAGAGCAGAGTTGGTGGCAATAACAAGCACCAGCTACAGACCAGTGACCATCAGACAAACATTACTGGCCCATGAGTTAAGAGTTTTAGCTGTTATACAGCAGACTCCTGTGCTAATCCCTCATCCAATATGATGTTTGTAATGGCTGAACTGAATTGGCTTTTGCACTTCTCAGTTTGTGCCTCAAGAGAAGGGTGATTTCTGAGATTCCTGTGATGTTTCTTTTCCAGTTTTCCCTGAAATACTATGCTTTTCCCTCATACACCCCTCTGGCCCTGTAGGCCTTTTCCACGCTCATATGCCTGTCATGATCTCTATCCTTGAAGAAAAAAGCCAGGTCCATGAATTTCATAGGCATTTGGAACAGGAATGTTCCTCCTGTGCCTATAATCCAACCTGAATGGCCCAAGGTCACACAGGTATTATAAGATGAAGTACAGATTTCAACCCCCATATGATGAACATCATGTTCTGTAGAGCACAATAAGCACTTTTACAAAGCCATTCTCCATGAAGGGGGCTTCACAGCATACTGTAGCTATCCAGAACTTTCTTGGCAACTGTTGGTTGGAGAGAGAGTGGACAGTTGCTTTAGCAGAGCTATGTGCTCCTTTAAATACAAAGTCATGATGTGATAAAATGAAAGATGGAAATCTGCATGGCTGTGCAACGTGCAGTGATAAAGATGATTATAACCTCCAGTTCTCTTTAAATTTACCAAGGGCAATGGGGTGAGAGCTTAGTTAATCAATCCTGAGGAATCCTTTCCTGCTATCTTTTCCATCAGCGAAAGAATGAAAGCACAAATGATGAAGATGATTCATATCCAGCAAACAAAGGCCTAAGAAGCTCAAAGTGCAGCTGGCTCAACACAGCTTAATTAAAACAGGCATTGCAGGGGACTGTTGATAATACCTTCTCAAATCTCTTCTTTTTGAAGTGGCTGCATCCCAATTAGATAGGGTCTTGAGGTAAAAGTGCTCTAAAACTAAAGGCAAAGAGCACATCAATCTTCGTCCTACCCTAACATTTAGATATGTTGGGGCACTAGGCAGCACTTTGGCACATGTGTAGCTGCTTTCAGAAGAATTACCTGAGTGAGAAGCTGGTTATTGGCAAAAGCTGAGGCACAGTATAAAACCCACAATCCTGTCCTCAAAAGCTCACAATTTAGAGCTTCAATATTGACTCTTGGATTAGTTATAGGATTGTGGAAGGATAGATGTTGAGAAAGGAGTGTGTGTATGTGTGTGGACTGGATAGTAGAGGTAAAAAGGAAAGCATAAAGATATTAAAATTCAGACTGGCAGGGGAAGCAAGTTGGAGTGAGGCCAAGCCTCTGCAGCATATTTGATTGTCACTGATGGCAAGAATTGTGTGCATGGTTGAAAGTCCTCACCTTCATAGTCCCATTGGAGTTGATCCTAACAGGTAGTGAAGCATCTTTCTAGAACCAAGGCTCCAGTCAGTCTCTGCTAAGACAGACACTGACCTACCAACATGGACATTAAAAACATTTTGAATGGGGCATCAAAACCTATCTTTCTGTAAATGAAAGCTGATACTGTAGTGTAACCACTTTGCTCAAAAAGGTGGATTTTTCCAGCAAACCTCAAAACCCTCCGAACTTGCAAGGTTCATGCTTAAAATCTTGGCAGATCTGATTTACAGCACAGGATGATGCTGGGGAAAAAAAATCAATCCTATAGCTATAATGATGTTTATTATTGTGAGAAACAGAATTAAAACAGATTAAGTAAGAGAAAATAAAGGAAAGATCCTTTTTAGGAAGGAAGAATTCTCTAACAGAAAATATACTATATACTTCATTTTCTCTGTATTTCACTAGTTTAAAAATTGGCTAGTTTTAAACTGCAGCATTTAAAGTCCAGAATAATTTGCATGCCATGTACTGCCTTGTCAGAATGTCTGATGAGAGTTCAACTCAGGTCTAGGTTTGTTTTTGCAGCCTCACTTGCAACCTTCTCTTCCTGTAAATTGCTGGGCAAACTGCTCAAATTCCAACTTTTTTTTTTTTTTTGTATATCAGCTCGAATTTTATCCTCTTACTCATTTTTCACGTACACTGGGAACTCAGTAGGACTCTGCTACATACAGTCTCCTTTATGATACTCAAAGAGCCTGAATTCAAATCACAACATCCATGAGGATTATTCCTGGATTAGAAAGACATCAAAAGGCCTTGCACGTTTCTCGGCTGAAAAAAAAAAAGACATTTATGTGGGGATGGGAGATGGTCATGTCAAGAGTTAATAACAGCATGAATTTACAGATCAGTGTGACTATGCCCACATTTGGAATAGAACTGCTTAGTGGCTGAGAGCAGAACTGACTTTTGAGATCATGGATGGGGCAAACATTAGCACCCACTGTAGTATTACTAGCATTGAATAATGATGCAGCCCATAGGTACAGGTCATATCTGCCCAGGGCCAGCTGTTTTTCTGCATTGGTACTGTCTATATTAAGATCCCATAGGTATGATGTAGCTTAGAGCAACCCCAGCACAGCTTCAAATGATAACGTGGCCAGCTCTGGTCTTGAGAAACATTGTATTGTAAACAGCTTTCTCATAGTCTGCAGTTCCTAATGTGTTAATCAGCCTGCCTCAAGAAGCTGGCAGTGTTCAGTCTGTTGTATTTGAAGATAAAGAACAGGATTTTCTAAAGCAGTCATGGTTCGTTTTGGTTATTTAATAAGACATTGTAAGAAATTGTCTAATTAACAAATAGTGGCTGATACAAATTGTCCAATACTGAACATCTGACCCATCTGATCTTTGGTGAACATGAAGGGCTATTTATTACTGATGCTATTTCCATCCTGTCTGTGAGAAGACATTTTTTTATTTTGTTAACCTGGACATAAGTAATTTTCAGCCAGCCATCCTGTAGTTCCTCTGTGGGATAGATGTATATAGCCTATGGGATGCAAAAGGTGTTCAATTTTAGCATGGAAGGGTGAGAAGCAAGCTACAGTCATCTTTCCAGAAACTGCCATTCATGCCACTGCCCCTGATGTTGCTGTTCTGAGCGAATGGGTAGGATGTAATTCCCTTCATCTCACACAGAAACTATTTGGCCATGTTGACATTTGCAGCCCTCTGGGATAGCCCCAGCTACTGACCTGTTTGCTAAACACTAGTTCAGCTGTGTCAGTTCTGTCGAAAACTATTTCCTGGCATTTGTGTTCAGCTTGCACTATTTTGCAGTACCACAGCCATGATTGTTTCCCTTCTTGAGGAAAATAGCCTCTCTGCTTATGCCTTTGAAAACCTGGGTGTTACCTGCCTTTCATGTCTTTTATCAACGTTATGGGCCTGCCTTCTCTGCTGTAAGAAATCACTGCTTTTCATAGCATGGCCATTTGTCATGCTTCAAATCCTCAGACTCAGTGGGGTTGTTTCTAAGAAGCTGCATGGCACAAAAAGACCTTTAAGCACTATGGACTGTGCAACTGCACTTGTGCATTTAGAAGCAAAACTTGGAAGCACCGTCCCTCACACAACAAAACCAGCAGCATCTGGGAGGGAAACTGAGTCCTCAGAGGCACAAAAGACTGAAGCTATTTTCTTCTGTCAGTTATTCAGCTGAAGTCACTAGGAAATTACTGAGGGAAATACATGTAATTAGAGATCAGTTCTGCACATCATACAGTATGCATAGTTCCTTCAGTATCGAGAAATGAAAGTTACTCAGAGGCATGCCTGCAAATCTTTGAACGTACTCGCACTGCAAGCAGCATAGACAAGGACTCTTTTTGCTTGCATAGCAGCTCTAGCACTGTGACATAACAATTCAGACTGAAGGACAGCATTTCTACTTCCTTCCCCCAGTTCTGTGCTGTAGACATCTGCAAGCCCCACAGATGTTCCTCACATCTCTCCTGGTGATCAAGTTTGAATAGGCCTTATGCCATGGCATTTCAGAAGCAGCTAATCCCGTACACTTAACTGTCACATACTCCAGCAAGATTTGTTTGGGGCTTATGTTTTACTTGACCTGCGATTCTGTGGTTCAGAGAGAGAGACCAATGCATGGGAGCAGGGAAAAACCGCAAAACTATATATGGAAATGAGTTACATTGTATTAATTAGCATTTTTTCCCCCATAATTTTATTGGAAACATCCACATGTATACAGCATGGGAAGAAAAGGTTGAAGGAGACAGAGAGTCTACTATTTTGATAGTAGACCCAAATTAGACATTTGTTTGTAACCTGTTTAGAAAAAGCCAGTGGCAATCTGGACTGCCTTTACAGAAGTCCTCTAGTGCGCTCTTTTCTCGAATGTCATGCTGAGTCTGGGCATTGTGTTATCAGTAGGGAGAGGTCAGAGCTGAAAGAGAAAAAAATTGATGAGAAGATCATTGACTTGGAATGAGCGACGTGTACAGTATGAGAAAGATTAAAAGTACTAAAGTGATTTACACCAGCTGAGAATCTGAGCTGGCTAGTTTAGTTTTGGCCACTAGCCAACCTAAAGGGTGAAAACGGAGCTCAGCAGTCGGCAAATAACTGAAGGCTGTTAAATAACAAGGAGGAAATTAAATGATTTAATGAAGCACACAAAGGTGTAACTAGAAGTAGTTGGAGTTAATTAAGGAAGGGAAAATTGTAAATGAGTATCCAGAAAGCCTCTTGCTAATGAAATATAATGGTCTGCAAAATCACCTTTGCCTGAGACTTTTAAAACTGGTTATGACAGAATACAAATATCTTGCAGGTTGAGAAAGATTGTGTGTTTATAGCACATGAATTTACAGTTACCAGGGGGCTAAGCTAGCTAAGGCTTTACAGTCTTGAGCTCAACATGTTTAATACTTCTCAATAGACACTCCAAATAATACATGCATCTTACATGTTGCACAGCATCATGTATGTTTGAGAGTCATAAGCACCTACCCACTGTATCTTTTTTTCTCCCTTTAATGTATAACTGCTTCTCTCATTCCTGGAAAAAAATCCCAGCTAGTAAGGCATGCTTAGCAGAGAACTGGTTTTTACGGTTAAATGGAGAAAAGTGGTGATAACTATGTGCAAGAGTAGCCAGAGTCCTTGCCAAAGTTCTGAGGTCAGAAGATGTTTTCTGATCTGTCTCAAAATTCTTAGGAAAAGTCCACCCTGCAGCAAAGGCACTGCAAAGGGGCTGCCTGTGAAGTCCCAGGTGGGAGGGAAACGAGCACAGCTGGAGCATTTAGGTACCTTGGTGATGCAAAGAAGACCTATAGAATTGTTACTGCTCCCTTGACATTGAAACCAGTAGCAACAAACTGGGGGAGTGACATTTTGAACAAACTCAGATATATGAGAGATGAAGATTATTCTGAATTTGTTAAAATGGCCACATCTGAATTTATTTCACAGCTCATTAGGGAGCTGTGTGTAATAAATTACCCAGCATGTTACGTTCAGCTAACCTGCCAGCTCCTTGGTTTGTTTGATGCTCTGGGTTGTTGAATGCGAATAAGCGAATAGTGCGCATTCGACCATCGTTCCGTTGTGCAAATGACAGAGACTGTGACTTGACAGAGCTTTTTTTTTCTTTCCATCAAAGCTAAAGAGGTTTCTCAAAAACCTAGAGGTGATTTCCTGTGCTCTACATACATGAGGGCTGTTTCCAGTTGATAAGAAAGGACATATTAGCAGAAGGACAGAGCTACCTAAGGGCAGGAGGGTCCATTTTTCTCTCCTAATTGGTTCCCACAGGGATAATTCCTCTCCGCCCAGTAATTTCCACTGCCCAGTGGGCAGGATTTCCAGACAGGCTTGAGGTGTCTTGTAGACCTCAAGGACATCCTAGACTAGATACAGGCTCAGCCTCACTGTTTTGTTATTCACTTTGGGTTGTGGTTTCATCTGGCTGCCGTACAGCACTGGGCATAGGGAAAAGGCTTCACTTCAGTTTCCATCTATACTAGCTATATATGGGGTTTGGTGTTTGGGTTTTGTGGTCCCACTTCACCAACTCTAGAGCTGTGAGAAGGCACAGTTGCTGGTGTGGGGGATCGTGGCCAAACATGAATAACTCCTGTGTGTATATATATATTTTTTAACAGTTCAGTTTTTCAAATAAGAGGTTATTTTGCCTTTTTTTTTTTTCTCCCCAATTTGAACCTTCTTTGAAAGATTTTCTTATTTTTACTTAATGTTTTTTTCCTTTTCTGTTTTACAGTTATTACCTAAAGTAAATCTCTACAGTGTGAGAAAGTGTTTCATTAACTTCTTTAGTGCTTCCTTGGAAAGAATAATTCATTACTGGAACTAGTAAAATAGATATGTATGTATAGTAATATTTATGCTTTCCCATAGCAAAAGCTTTTGAAGATGAACAGGGTGTTTTGTAAGATGCTTCACTGTGCAGGGTTTCCATTTTCTGCCAGCACCATTCATTGATGGGATTGATTTTTTTCACAGGTTGGCTGTTCCAGGCCATAATGCTGGCTGTATGAGACTGTGTGGGAAAAATTCCTGTTTCCTGTTCTCTGTTTGCTTTAAATCTGGTCTAAACACAAAAATGGTACTGAATGTCCCAGCTGATTTCATTAAATCAGCAACATCTATGACTTCGATACGCATTTTAGACTGAAGAGTGCTTTATTCAGTGTCCAGCGAGTTGTTAAAAGGCAAAAAAAAACCCAAACCAAACCAAAGCAAAGCAGAAAAGTAGTGGAGGTTCTTATCTCATATAATGAGTGCCCTGGGAAGGAAATAAATGTGTCTTTACCAAACCAAATACAGGAAGATTAGTGCTCAGGTGGACTCCGATTCTTCCATAAAGTGAGTCATATTTGTAGACTTCAATGTACAGGCTGGTGTTAAGGGATCAGTAGCGTTCACAGGTACATGAAAGCAATATGTAGGTGTTAAGGCACCTGAAACCACTGGCCATATTTTTGAGAGCAGCCACTTCCATCTTCTGGGACAAGACTGAGGCTTTGCCTGCTCGTGTGACTGTACAGCTGACCACCTCTTGCACTGAGCTGGCATCTTAGAACCACAAGAGCCTTGCAGCAGGCAGTAGCTGTGAGTGTAACTGGAGGCAGACTCTGCCATGCCTCTGTTTCACTAGCTGTGGCCAGGGAAAAAATTGCATTCACTTCTTTATATGTGCTTTGATAATAGAAGTGTTCTGTTAGAGCCAGGCACGAGGGCTAAGAAAGGCAGTATGTCTTTATTCCCCTTATGCAATTGGTAACAACCACCCCCTTCACACACACATACACCCAAATAGCTCTGCAAACTTCTGATGTTTTCTGACACTGACCTAAATAGGGGATGGAAACAACCTGCTCTGTGCAACAGAATAGAGGGATTTCCATTTTCTACAAATCACACAGTCTACCTTAATTGCTTTCCTGTAATAATGTAGTGATACGGTGTTGGTTTTGTATGAATAATTCAGGGCAGTAAAATGATAAAGTTATCAACAAAAGATGGCTTGCAGTGATTATTTAATGCATTTCATAGATATTTCAAAGACAAAAATATATATCTTCAGGTGGAATGCGAAATGCTACATTGAAAATGCATACAAATGTATTGACTCTGTTACCGGGGTAGAGAAAAATAAGACTCAGCTGAAGATAGTGAATAAAACATTTTTATATTCCCTGAATGTATGCTATCTTCTTCTATTAAATAATGAACAAAAGATCTTTGCAAAATTCAGATAATCTCTTGTGCAATAGGTACCCTTTATTTTACGAAAAGGAATGGGAAGACTTGAAGACAGAGGATTCTTTTCTAGTGAGCTGGCTGATAAACGTGGCAGTATGTAGGCAGCAGCCACGTATAAAGGGGCAGATTTTATGCGTGGGTTACACATATCAGTTGGTGCTAGGGCTTTACACTAGAAAACATGCCCTGCAAGCAAAAGCTCTTCTTTGTTTGTCCCCCTCACACCCCTAGTCTGCATGCACTGCAAGGTGAGGGAGTGGTGACCCAAAGTAGCAGCTGGAGGCAGGTTAAAAGCAAAATGTGAAATGTTGCAGCTCTGAGCTCGCAGGCTGTGGTAGTGTTTTGTGCAGCCTCTCTAGCCCAAGATAGTGCTAGAACTGAAGGAACTGAGGGAAACAGGTTTTCAGAGCAAAGTCCATGGCTACTAAAACCTCTCCACAGCTTCAGCTGTGCTGACAAATATGAGTGATGGGGTGAAGAGTAGCCCACGGTTCCACAAGTCCCCAGGTCCCAGAGTGGAGCCGGCCTGTGCATTTTAGTCCATGCTTGGAGTGTGGGGAAGGTGGGGAGCCTCCTCATACTACAAAACAGGATGGCCACCTCTGTGCTGCTCTTCCAAGCCAATGACCAGGAAAACAAGCAAAACAAGGCTTTTCCTGCATGCTGAATCCTTGCTTCTACACCTCCACCTCAAGGAAGGTGATTTTCCCTTTCTGTATCCTGATATAAGCACTTAGAAAAGCAGGGAATGCATGGATGCACGTTTAGAGACTTGACTTGCCTGAGGCTCAACTGCTGCCACTGCCGTGGAGCCATAAAGGGCTGTGGTGTATCTATCACTGCTCCAGGCAGCCCACTCAGAGGGCAGTGTAGGCACAGCCAGCCTGCTCAAGATGTTGCAGACCTTGCAGCCTGGACCTTGATAATTACCTGACCAAAGACCACGGCTTACCAGCTGCTGTGGAGAATAAAGAGGGTAAAGGTGGAGGCTTTAAATTTTTAGGGACAAGTGTCAAGTCACTCTTAAGTTTGGACCACAGTTTCTTGTAAATGTAAAACATTTATCCATGCAGTAAAGTTGGTTTTGTCTATTTACCCTTGAGAAGTGCAAGCATCACTGGAGAACTTCCCCAGAAATAAGCTTGAAGGTCTCTCTTCTGTTAAGGAAATTGCCTTGTTAAATGTATTTCCTTTCTTTTTTACACTCCTCCTCATTTAAAGCAAGTTAAAGAGGAATCTTCACTTTTCACTGGTAGAGAAAAAGAAAAAAAGTCTTGAATTAATGGTCTTGTCTCTTTTTCCTCCCCATTCTGTACCCTTTACAACATTCCTTTACCTGTTCACTATTAAAATAACTATCTGATGGTGGCATTACTTGGTGAAGTGATACAGATATGCTAAGCGGAGTGTGACAGATTAATTCCACAACCTGAAAACCTGATAGCTATGAGGCAGCAAGCACTGCCTTTTTCTGTCTTTACTGACTTCTGAAGCTCCATTTTGCAGTGCATACTGTTCCAGTGGCATGGTTTTCTACACTTAAAGTCTTGATTTTTTGTTTCTGAAACTAAAATTCTTCCCTTCCAAGTTCAGGTGTGCTGTGTAATATTTGGGTCATTTATTCAGGCCAGGAAAATACTTTGTTTTGTTTGTATAATGGCTTTTCATTAGCTTTCTACAATGTAATTGTTTTAATAGGTAAGTTAAAACCTTGCTTATTAATTGCAGTGCCTGCAAGTGCCGTTGGCATTCTTTCAGTGTGCCCTTGCCAAAGCAGTTGCTGGCCAAGATGTGGCAAGGCAAAGGGAGAGATCTGGGGATGCATGAATCCAGCTGGTCTGTGTGATCCTGATGGGAGATCTGACCACAAATCCCTCTTAATTCCTTTCTGTGATTGCTTTCTGCTCTAATTGCTTTGTGAAAAGACAGAATGATTGTCTTTTCAATAAGCTGACATACTTTTTAGACTGAAACTGTAAAGTGTTTTCCTTCAGTGGAAGCTTCTACTTTAATGAACTAGGAGTGCTTACAAATTCAGCTTATCTCAATTTGGCTCCATTCAGATCAGCAACAAACAGCTGAGGAGTAACTTCATTAGACATGTGCTGTGTGGCAGGGGAACATTGCTGTGCCAAAATCTATGCTTATTGTGAAGTATGTTATTTTAAAGGAGGGAAAGCCAGGTTTTCGTTATATATTTGTTCCCATAGTAAAGATAATTGTATTTGCCTTTCATACAGCAACTTTGATGGGCTTTAATAAACATGAATTAAACCTAACCTAACCATATACTCTGAACAAAAAGGACAAACATCCATCATTAAAAAAACAGCTCCAAAAATATCCTTTTATTTTATCTATGTGTCTGTTGTTAACTGCACTGTGTGCTGAAAATGAAGTACCAGATTTGGTCTTAGTTATCCACTAAGGAATGACAATAAATGTTCTGCAGCTAACAGATTTATGCAGATGTTTTAATAATAAAAAGCTTGTCTGCAAGTCTTAGCATTGGAATGGTGACATTGTCCTACACCCTCTGGTGGCAGACGTGCATGTGCACTGCCCTGAGAATGGGGTAGCAACTTGTTTTAACTCTAGTGGGAGTCCTGTGCTACTGGGAGGCCTTTTTGTAGCTCAGTCTAAGGTGCAGTTTCTGTTTACCTACAGCTTGACTGGACCCCTGCTTACCTTTTCTGAGAACTCTGCTAATCCCAAAATGTAGGCTGTGTGGTGATTAAAGTGGATTAGAAAAAAGAATTTTCATCGCTTGCGCATTTCTGATGGTGGACATCTAAGGGGACATTCAGAGACCCCAACCTTAGGCATGCAGCTCCATGGAAAAGAGAGTGGTTTTTTTTTTCAGGCCTGATTTAGGTGCCTTGATTTACCTTCTGTCCACTTTGTACTCTCCTGTAGGAAGGGTACAAAAAGCAGTGTCCTGTGCTGGATGGGGTGACTAGCTGTAGTTTATTCATATCTAGGTTAAAATCATCTGAATGAGACAGTGACTAAACTGAAATATCTCTAAACCTTTTATCCCATAAAATGTAGCTCTCTTTTTTATGTTTCAAAATATTTAATTTTTTAAGTGCTTCATTCAGTTACTTTTAATCAGGGACACAAATGTGCTGGTGTTATTCAACCAGAACCAAGTTTCTTCTGGCTGCTGCAGAGTTCCATTTCAGTTAGTCTTGTTTCAGAGCTCAGTCTCCAGGTCACTATCTGCTAAGCCCCCTGAGGCCCTCTAGTTTTGGTAAGCTCTCTCTGGCCAAACGCCCAGTCCATGCTAATGTACTTGCTGTGATTTTCAAAATTCTGCCCAGATGGTCTTTTCCTCTGGAATACTTTTGATGCTCAACCTCCCATTTTCCTCAGCAGAGAAATATATAATTTAATTTGTGAGTTTCAGTAGTCTTACTAATGACTTTCTGTTTGTTCTGTTGTTTTTAAGTAGTTACAGATGCTTCACTGGCACTTTTATATTGTCCTGTGTTGTTTCCCTCAGTTGTTGGATTTCAGAAGGGAGAGATATAAACTGTACTTCAGCTTCTTTGAGACAAAGCTGACAGAGCTATTGAAAATGAGGCACATGCTGCTGCTGAAGATTTTTGCCTTTCGGGTTACATTTTGCAAGAGAGAGCTGGAAAAGTGTAACCATGTGACAGACAACTGATAGCGAAATGCTTGTTCCTCCAAGTCGAAAGAGCATCAAGTAGGAAACCATTAACTTTTGGCTCAGAACTTGCCTTTTAGCAAGACACAAAACATTATGAAAAAAACAAACAAAAAAAAAACCAAAAAAAAAACCCTTTAAGAATTTTGCTGGTAAAGACGTCTGGTGACTTTTTTATCAGCATCTCAGCAGTGCTAACTTAAGGCACAGGCCGGAGGAGCTCAGCCTGTCTCCTGTTCTGACAGGCTCACAAGTCCACACAGCGTGCCACTGGCAATGAGTCCAGCCTGCACGTCAGGTACAACAGGGGACCTGCTGGGCTGTGTGTGTAGCACTCCCGGGGGCTCCACTGTTCTTTAAAGAACCTCTCATTTTGTTTAGGAGTGATTTGAAAAGATGTGCTACTGTAGTTAGCATTTAATGAGAAAAGTGATAAAAGCAGAAAGCATTTCATCCTTACCTTCTGGTAAACCATGAAAAATTTTGAAAGAAAGAAGGTTGCTCTGTTCCTCTTCCAATGTTCTTTTTTACCCTCGAGTGCTACAGCTATCTGAAAACAAATGTTTTCTGGGAGAAACTTCAGGAGAAACTTCTTTCTTGGCCTTATTCACTAAAGCTTTATTTTTATTCTGGCTGAAGAATCAAGTATTTAAGTTTAAATGGGTGTTAGTCTGCTAAGGGAGAACTCTGAAAAATATATTGAGGAGTTTGTTGTTCCCTCTGTGTATGTGGTCCTGTGCTAAGCTTACATCAAGCTGACATCAGTGGTCAATTTGCTTTGCTCTAAATGCTGTGAATTCAGAGAAAAGCTGTGAATCCAAAAGTTCATTAGAAACTGAGGCTATGCAATATGCCAATTTTTTTATTACTAAAACTGTACACACCAACAAGTTCGCATTGCAGCTGGGTGATCTAATAGCTAAAGCTACAAAGAAAAACTGCAACAGCGATCAAGTCCCTTTAGTAGTTATTTTCTGTGTTTGTTCTTGTCTGTTGTGTTTTTGCATGCGAAATCAGCTCTTTTGAGAACAGAATGAAACTTCCAGTTCCTCTGTATTAACAGCAGCAAGAGCAAAGCAGGTTTTTTATCTGTAAAGGCACTTGCAGGCACAGCCAGTTCCTCTGGGGGCTGACATAATGCCAAGAGCTCTGGCACAAAGGCTGCTAAACTGGATGGACTCGCATACAGCGTCTGTGGTTCCTGTATATGGTTTGCTCTCAGAGGAAAGTCGCAGCAGAAAGCAAATTGGAGCAGAGTCTTCTGTATGGCAGTGATGACCATAGCTGTCTGCAGCTCCGAAGAGAGAGAAAAAGAGACAGAGACTGTGAAGGTACAGCATGGCTGTCACACATGCATAGCTAAGCAACCCTGGTCAGCTCACACCTCCCAGTCAGCATGGTGGAGCAGTACACAAGGATTATGTCCAAGTACATCTGCAGCCATACATGGTTTGCCAAACGTCTGACAGCCTGAGGTGCTGGGCATATGGAAAAATAGCCGATAGTCAGGAAAGAAAAAACAAATCTATACCTCATTGCTTTGCAGACCGCACAGAGGACCAGTTATTATAGTGCCTTTCCACTGGTAAATTTCTAGCCTTGGAAGATTGCAGATGTGATGCTGGATCTTCCTTCATTTCACCCTTATAAATAAGCAGCACCTTCAGCCTTTTAGAGTACTACCTACAGCTGGGCGTAGAGAGAGGACACTGTTTCTAAGCAGGAGCTTTATTTGACAGCATCTTTGAAGCTGTCTGGATCTGAGTTGCTTGCTGCAAGAGGAAGTCCTGGTGAAGCATGCTGATACAGGTAAGATACAGATATGCTCCAGTGTTGCTTCCCAGACTGTTAAATGTCAGGGCTGTCTTTGTCACATCTATCTGTATGACCTCGCCCCCAGGATGGCTATGAAAATTGCAGAAATGCTCTCCAGAGACAGTTGTCAGCCTATGAACAGCAGCAGCTATTTTTTGCTTCTTATAAAGCAAAGATAATTCTGACAGCTGGATATAACCACACGGTGGTTGTCCTGACATTGTTTGCAAGCTGGTCACAGTCGTTCCTGACGAGGAGCTATTAAACTGGAACTCAGACTCCAGAGGTGTTGAGTGACATGCTGTTGTCCTAATGTGTCAAGCAACAAGTCCTGTCTTTTGGCAGCCTGAGCTTACATATCAGTTCCTGTCAAGGTTTTAGAGTCTGCGATGGCAGCCGTCTGCTTTGGCTTTGCTTGTCCTCAGAGCCAAACTTCTTACCGCTGAGTTGTCACCTGCTAACTGATATAAGCAGCAAGCCTCTCTCCTTTCTGATTTGCTACAAGACAAGGGAAGTCTGTGCATTGCAAACTTCACGCGAATTAGCGCAGTCTTCCCTGCCAACTGTGCTGTACAGAAGCAATTTTTTTACTTTAAATGCTTCTGTGTCCATGTTGGTGTGATAAAAGATGAATAAATTGGAATGTGCCAGCAACAGAGAGCCTGGTGGAAAAGGCTTACTTCGCTAGGAATACAAGTGTTTCACAAGAAGCCACAAAAGCATTTCTGGAGCTAACACTACCATTTTTCCTTGGAGCTCAAGTTTAAAACCCTGTGCTCAGGTTGTTCCAGGTTGCTGTGTGGTATAACACCAATAAACAGATGAAACGCACACTTGGTTGTGTCTGTGCTTCTTCCTGGTGATTAACAACGGAAGTGAGGGGAGGTCTGGGGCTCACACAGCCTCATCCTCTCATGTGTGACAGGGTGCCCTGGCACTGTACTGAGAGTCAGCCACTTTATGTCTGTGGGCAGCTCACTTCCCCTATGGGTCTCTTCTGCTTTCTCCTCAGAATGCAGACTTGTGGAATGTAGCATGAGAGCACAGGACAGACCCTAAAAGAGACCCAAGTGCTACAACACTCTGCTCTGAGGGTCCTGGAAAGGGATTCAGAATCTAGTGCTGAGCTACCAAAGGCATCCTGTACCTTGTATAGTGGAGGCAGGTTTCTCACCATGGGGTACTTACCTGGATATTGTCCTTCAAATTTACAGGGGAACTCAACAGCCTGTTCTGCTGGATGTTCTTCAGAAAGAGAGAGGTAGTCAGGAAGCAGGTTTTTCTCTGCCTGGTTTCTGGAGCCTTATCATGTTTAGGCATGAGCGAAAGGGACAGATTGCTCAATTAACTAGCAAGCAAGCCAGCTCCCACAATTCAGTTTGGCATATGTGGATGTGGCACTGGGCTCCCCATGGAGCTACTACTTACCACAGTTCTGTCAGTATCTGTCTGGATTTCCTGATGAAAGGCAAGTTGTATTGCAGGGTCTGTGGTGCCTCCAGGTGCTATGAGGATGGCAGGTTTGAGGAGGTGGTAACCTTGAGCACCTGATCCTGCTAAATCAGAGGGTGTAAGTTAGTGACATCTGCACCTGAACCTGTGTCATTGTTTAACACCAGCCAGCAACAAAACACCACACACCTGCTCACTCACTCCTCCCCCTTGCCAGGGGGTGGGGAAGAGAGTCAAAAAATGAAGCAAAACTCGGGGGGTTGAGATAAGAACAGGTTAGTAGCTAGATAAGAATAGAAACAATCATCATCATCATCGTAGTTGTAATGGAAAGGAATATAACAAAAAGAGAGAGAAATAAAATCCAAGAAAGACAAGTGATGCACAATACAATTGCTCCACCACCCACTGACCAACACCCAAACAGTGATCTGACACCCCCAGCCAACTCCACCCCATTTACATACTGAGTATGATATCCTGTGGTATGGAATATCCTTTTGGATAGCTCAGGCCAGCTGTCCTGACTATGGACAAGGTGTCTTGTGTACCTGCTTGCTGGCAGAGCATGAGAAACCGAAAAATCCTTGACTTAGGATAAGCACTACTTAACAACTAAAACATCAGCATGTTACCAACATTATTCTCATCCTAACTCCAAACCACAGCACTGTACCAGCTACTAGGGAGGAAAATAACTCTATCCCAAGTGAAACCAGGACAACCTGCTGCAAGCAGAACTGCCTGGCTGATCGTTGCTTCCCGTGCTGGGCCAAGTCCCAGCCCCAGCAGAAAAATTATCTGATCTCAGGTGAAAATTCCTTCTGGTTCTGAAATGGTGGGTTTCCTGTAGTATCTTAATAGAAGAGATTCTCTACTGTTTTAAACAATACTTGTGAAGAGATACCTGGTCTCTGACGCAGCCTTGGCAGAAATAATGATCAAAATGTGAAACAGAAGGCACTAACTAGATCAGGTCAATACCCAAGGTAAGGTCACTTCTTCATCAGGGTCATTACTCAGAATGGTGGTAGTCTAGGAGCAGATGATGTAGCTGTACAGGCAAAAGAGTCTAAACAGGAGAAAGAATTAGGAAAAAATAAGAGTATTTCAATCTGATGAGCATGCTTGCCTTTGTTTTTGAATTTTGCTGCATGGAACTATTTTTCCAAACATTTCAAGCTTGATAAAACCTGGCACTAAGGAACAGTCCTAATGAAATTTAAAAAAAAAAAAAAAAGTCCTTTTTTCTTTGCTTGTCTAATTCCAAGATTTCAAGAATTCTGCTGTTTCTGAAAATCACTCTGCTTTGAGAGAAAAATGTCACAAGAATATTTTCTTGGTTGCAAAATGAATGCAAAAAAGAAAACTGATCATGTTACATTTAGATCAAGAATAATTTTTGGGCTAAGCCTGCATATTAAAAATGTCATAACAAATGTCAACTTTTCTGAAAACTTGAAAGTTTGTGAAAGAAAGAGGCTATGCTGGAAAGTGTTTCAGAAACCTAATTAATGAAGCCCTGAAATGAAAAAGACTGGGAACAATTTGGCTTCTTGTATGAGAAGAAATAACACATAACATTTGAAAGCAAATCACCCCAAGAATTTCAGACAAAGAGAGATTGTAATACAGGAGTTAGGTTTCTTTTTGTCATTGTAAACTTTTTGAACATCTCTCTGGAGAGAACTGACTGAAAGGCCATGGCTATATTTTGTGGCAGTTACTGAGTTTTCAGGATTTTTATACTTTCTACATTAGCAAACAAAACCTTTTGAATATTTTTATGTTGAAATAGCTCCTTTAGAAATCTGTAGGCATTCTAGTCAAGGTTGTTCTGCTCAGAAATTATTAGAGAAACCAGATTGTTCTGAGACCCAAAATCTTTTCTTCCAAATGAGTAAATCTTTTCAAGTGCTTCAGCGTCAATGAAAACTGCATATTTGAACATTTTGTTTTCTTGAAACTATTCCAAGTGACTCCAGCTTCATCTTGCTTGTAATAGTTTTGCACAAAAGAAAGATACACTTAATCTCAGCTGTAAGAACACGGATTTGCCAGTTTTGTACTGCTGCCGTTTGTGAAAAATGGCTTTGCCTTACTGCATTTCTTTTCATCATCCTTACTTAGTGACTGATCAGCTCCCGATAATGTGGTTACTTGATTTTGCCCTGTGAAATTACAATCCATTATCTCATCAGGATATGTTCTTGGCGGGGGATTAAAAAAATGCTGTCAGTAATACATATACTCAGTTGAAATTGAGGACATGAAGTAAGCTTACACTGCTGCAAAGTACAGGGTATCAGCACCTGTCCTTCATTAATCCACTCAGACCTTTCTCTTTACACCATGAAGTGGCATAATAATATAAAGCCACGATGAAATACATGGAAACTTTCTCTCTGTCCATGCTTTGAGGACTCTCACCCACCTCCGTGCTGCTTTGTTGCTTGCTTTGCTGCTGGGCTAGAGCAGGGGTGCTGAGATTGACAGGGAGCTCATACCAGTGGCTTTCCTCAAGTAAGCAATGGAACATTAGAGTGCACAAAGCCTATTGTGAAACACTGAAGCAGAAGCCAAATATTTTGAAGCAAGTTTCTAGCCTTTGTTAATTGAAGTGCCATTTTATTAGGCAAAACTGATGAAGCAGTAAGGGAAGTTCACACTATGTTAGGGCCAATGTATGGAAACACTTGTGGCCATTGAAAGGCAAAGGCTGCTTAAGGAGATGCTAGAGGGTGAGTGTAATACTGTAGGAAAAATTCTGCATGTAAAGTGAGTAGAATTTTCCATGAAAGTAGTTCTTGGACAAGTTTGGGTAATATTTCTTTGCCTGCTTTCTAATCTTTGCCTCAAGAAATGTCTGGGGACAAAGCATATTGTCTGTCTAAGGACTTAAATAGGAACAGTGTTGATCTTCCTGTCTACAAAATTCCAAGACCGGTTTAAGAATCATAGACTTTGTTTTGAAAGTAAATGTATCTGTGTTTCTAGACCTTTTGAGGTCAAGTTTTCAGACATTCCTCTGTTTCTAAGGGCTACACATTTACTTAAGTGAAAAAGAATAACAAAATATGTAAGTTAAAAAATAAAAAAGACATTTCACAGAGCATTTCACAGTCATGTACTTTCCAATGCCATGTATTTAGGGGAAAAGACCATCACATGTCTCAAATCATGAGAGTTAATAACATCAGGAATAGTACAATTTGGACTGATATAAACTAGAAGTGCAATTTCTTAGCTTCACATCCATAAATACGCTATTTATTATCAATAAATTTGAAGACTGATCAAGCAGATCACCTGCAAAGATTCCTTTGGGCTTCTTCATCTTCAAGAACATCTCCTCAGGCTTCTTCTGTGCTGCAGGCCAACAGCTGTCTTTTATAATATATCGTGTCAACAGATTTGAACTCTGTATCAAGCTATACTTATTTTGGCAGAGAAGTAGGTGTGTGTTTGTGTGTGACAGGGCCTGAGGGGGGAGGTTTCTCTTTTTACTTTTTTTCAGATAGAATTACTGTGCTTGTCTGTTGGCTTTGCTCTTTTCTATTGTGTTTCTTGTGGGTGTCTGTGGGGGATAAAATAAGCACTGGCTCTGTATTTGATTTGCACTGTAAATTTGCTTCTAATTGGCATCACCCACATCAAACTTTAAAGTCAACATTTTCATTTATCAAAGCCAGAAGGATAAAGCCAGGCTACTAGAATGACATTGTAAACAGCTGGCAAAACTCCATTGCTGTGATAGTCAGTGGCAGAACTTCTCCTGCAGGGACATGGTGGGCACTAGCAAGCTCTGGGCCCTGATGCAAGCTGCTCCCTGGGCTCAACCTTCTCACAGCCTCTGAAGGATGTGCCCTGAGGCTTGTGTTTTTGGCCATGTAATGTTTTCATTGCCTAGCTCACAGGGTCAGAAAGGCTGCCAACCTTTGCTGAGAAGCTCTGCATATATACCTGAAGGGGAGGAACCTGAGAGCATATTACTTTTACCCTGTCCCTTAACACTGATGAGGTCTAGTTCTTACTCCAGCATTATTTAAAATATCTTCAGGGTTGGTCTGTGTTACAGAATCAGAGCACTTTCCTTCTGTGCATTACTTATTTATTAAAAGATTTAGCTTCAAGAGAGAAAATTAAAGTACCCAAGTAGTTTTTACCCATTGCAGAGCTTTTTCCAAGTCACTTTGTTGTGTGTATACACATGTAAATAGAACACTTTAAATTGATTTTGATACTGCTAAGGTAGGCATATGCAGACAAAGAAATCCCAGAGGTTCATGCAGGGTTTTTTTGTTTGTTTGTTTTCCTTTTTATCATGCAGCCTTTATAAAAAAAGTATTTGGGAATATTAGTATCAAATTTCACATACTGTACACTGCAATCTTAGATCTACATTCTTCATTTCTAACAGGTCAGCTCACATGTTTCAATTTCTACTATGCTTCAGAAATGTAGTCTAGTTCTTAATCATATGATACAGATAACATAATCAAACCAAATATTTTAGAGCATTAGCCCCCAAAATAAACTGGTAAACCCATTCTAAACTGTCAGTAAGATGAAGCCAGGAACCATACAGACAAATTATTGTTAGTGTTTTTCCAAATGAGTACCTGGTATCAGGTTCTTGAATACTTCCTTGGGTGGCTCAGTAAAAGGAGACTGAAAGCATAGGTATGCTCCTGCCTGGCTCTGAAAACCTTAAATCCAAGACTGAAAATTTCTGAGGGGAACTGCTCCAGAGCCAGCCTAACCCACAGTGGAATGGTAGATCTCAGTGTACCGGAGGTTTCCTGAGATTTTCCTTTGGTAGAGAAACACCAGGGGAGCAGAGAGACCCACCAGGAGCTGGCAGCTCAGGCAGGGGAGGCTGATGAGGCCTCAGCGTTGCCAGGACCACCCCCACACCTAGAAAAGAAGCCCCTGGGGAGCATGAGTGATCAGAGCATTAAACTGCGTATGGGGAGTCAGCTGGTGCACAAGGATGATGGAAGCTCTGCCAGCTCAGGAGGCATGTTCAACTGGTGGTCATAACCCTCTCAGAAGAAGGTTACTCCACCTGTCAGAAAGCCACATTCTCTACACTCACCAGAGTGGATTGGGCAATTCAGACAGAGCTCCCACAAAACCATGCAGCTGCCCAGGTCTCAGGGTGCAGGGAGTGCCAGAGCCTTTCAGTGGTGGCAGCAGTGAGAAGAAGCTGTGTGTGGTGTGACCAGGTGGTCACAATGACATGCTCGGCCTGGTGGCAGAGGTGCTAGAGGAAGCAGAAAGATTAAGGAGCAACAAGGAGGCTGAGCAAGAGATAGACTGATGAGCCAAGCTCTGTCCTCCCTGAGACAGAAACAGGAGCACCTACCAGAAAATACCCAAGATCAAGGGGACCCTGTATCCTTCCCCTGCCAGGCTGAAAGCAGCAGCCTAAATGAAAGGAGTGTAGGCAAGTCCACTCTCAGCATGACAGGCAAACTCCCTCCTTGCCCAGCTCACCCTTCCAGCTGCCTTTGTACAAAAGGTATGAGGCTGTGGATGTGGAAGACCAGTGAATGGAGGATGTGGATGATGGTCTGCCTACACCAGAGGTGTCTCCAAGGGCAGAAAGAATATGGGTCAGTTGAAAAATAAAGTCAGGATCCTGAATTCTAAGAAAGCAAAATTCCAGCTCTTCAAGAAGTTAGTCAACAGGAGCCCTGGGGAAACCGTCCTCAGGGACAAGGGAGCAGAACAGTGCTGGCAGATCTTCAAGGATGCTTTCCACAAAGAGCAAGAGCTCTTGATACCCAGGTGTAAGAAATCAGGCAAGGAAGACAAGAGGCCAGCATGGCTTAGTTGAAGCTTGCTGACCAAACTAAATGGCAATAAGGAAATGCACAGGCAGTGGAAGCAAGGACAGCTATCCTGGGAAAAGTATAGGGATGCTGTGCAGTTGTGTAGGGCAGGTATGTCCACCAGAGAAGGAAGGTCAAAGAAAGCATACGTCCCAATGAGAAAGACTGGCAAGCCTGTAACAGCAGACGAGGAGAAGGCTGAGATACTCAACAACTCTTTTGCCTCAGTCTCTACTAACAACCTCTCATCCCACACCTTCTCAGTCAACGGGCCGCAACATGGACCGTGGCAGGGGGCACAAGGTCCCTCCCATTGTAAGAGAAGATTTGGTTTGTGACTACCTGAGGAACCTGAACATACCTAAGTGTATGGCAGCTGATGAGATGTATCCCAAAGTCCTGAGGGAATTGACTGATGTAGCTGCAGGTTGAGGGAGGTGATTCTGCTGCTCTGCTCCACTCTGGTGAGACCTCACCTGGAGTACTGTGTCCAGCTCTGGAGTCCTCAGCACTGGAACTGGTTGCCCAGAGAGATGGTAGATCCCTATGCCTGGAAACATTCAATACAAGGCTGGATAGGGCTCTGACCAACCTGATGGAGTTGAAGATGTCCCTGCTCATTGCAGATGTGCAGATGTGTTGGACTAGATGACCTTTAAGGGTCTCTTCCAATCAAAGAACATTCTATGATTCTATGAAATGGGGAGTTGTGGAGCAGCGCTGATGTGCAGTACCAGGCATATGGGCTGCACAGCCCAAAAAAAGGACGGTGAGACCATGAGGTACAATATGTACCACATGAACTTAGTGGTTCACATCTCCTTTAGCAACGGGATCTCAATGCCTGTTTGCAATGCAGTTGAGCACTTGGTTCTAGTATCTCCTTCCCCAGCAAAATGAATGGCAGAATCTCAAAAAATGGGACACTGAAAGGAACATGTGTGACTTTGGGAATCTACTTTGCTTTAGGCTGCATAATGTGCAGTACTGAACCCTGCATATTTTGGGCTCTAGAGTCTAGTGTCTTGGGGACATTGTTCAGTTCTTTGACATCACAAATCCAGTGGGAAAGGAATAACTCTACTTACACCAAGCATTCAAAGCATGTAGGATAAAAGAGCGACGTGTGAGGGGCTGCTGATACATCTGGCCTGACAGAGTTGGCCCTCTGCTGCTGACTTAACAGATGACATTCTGCAGGATGAAAGATGACCAGTTCTCAGGGAATGAGGAGTATAAAACACGACCAAAGATGAAAAGGAACTTCAGAATTGACTTAAGGCCCCAGCTGGGATCTTGTGAAATCCCTTTGTGCCAGGCTGTCTGCAAAACACACAGTGCAAGAGAGCCTCACACAGAGAAGACATGTGGAATGGGAAGGGAAAAGCAGGAAAACCAGGAGTTCCCTAACACCTCACAGGAAATTAGTGTCATAAGCAGAAACTGAATGCGTAGCACTTTGTTACCTGTTTTGTCATGACCGGTACAGGTTGATTCTTGTTTCAAGATATTATATTAGAAGAGTGCAAAAAGTCTACTACAGGTATTGCTTTTGTTGTAAAAATACCAACAGCTGAGTTAACCAGAAATGGTGGCCCTGCTGCGTGCTGTGGGAGCAGGCATTCCCTCCTCCTGGAAGAAGTGTCTTTCGGAAGGATGGCTTAACAAAACGCCTGCCCATCTGCAAAACAGCTCATGTCAGCCAAGGGCCAATTCAGGAGAGGAGGTAGGGCCACAGTTTGAGAAGAGTTATGCCCATCCTCATGGCCACTCAAAAATATCCTCCCCTTATATGGCAGGAAATTCAGCGTGAGTTGAAGCTGTCAGAGATTATTTAATTTTTGCTGACGACTGACTCTTCTCAGAGTCAAAGCTGAAGTCAGAGACTTGGTGACTGCAGTCTACTAGCCCTGCCACAGCTCTGGGAACAGCAGCTCATACCCACGTAATGAGGGTCATTAAATCTCACAGCAGGACTGATCACTTGTCCCTGTGTGCTGGGACTCCCTTTCTGCAGTGCTGGGGGCTGAGATGAGGTACATATAACTGCACTGAAAGGGAAGATGTGCCTTTTGTCCAGTAATTAATGCTTCCCTTCTATGCACACTTCTACACAGAATGGGCTGAAGTACTTCACATCCAGCCAGAACATCCAAACCCATTGATGACATTCCAAGGAAGTGCAGCACTTGTCACTTTAATGACAAAATCTCCACTGCTTTTATGCATCTCCCTTTTAGAGCTTAGGTTATCAGTGGTAATTCTATCCCTGATTATTTTTGGTAGAGTAGCTCTCACCCACCTTATATGCAAGTAATATGTTTGCTGCAGACATGGTGCTGCAGTTCAATCTTAGACCTATAATTTAACAGAGTGAGGAAAGAGCTGGTCACCTTCAGGGAATCCCTACTAGTTTATGCCTGGAAAGTAATGGGGTCTGTAAAGATTGTTGTTTATCAAAATACTGAAATCGCATATCATTAGTTTAGATTGAAAAAAGACAAATATATTTTTGCAAACATTTTCCTGGAATTGGTTCAGATATTCAAATGTTCATTGGTCAGTAATAAAATTCTGATCATTTAAATGTCTGCAGTAAATCAAAAGCTTTCTTTCAGAAGCAGTAGCTCAGATGTTATTTTAAATAACATTATAAATATACTCACAGTAATGATTGCAACATTGTGTTTTTATATACGCAGAAATTAGCCATGACGATCAATATTATTCTTTATGGCTTTTGAATTGAAAGAAGTTTAGAAATGTGTTAATATATGCTATTACAGCTCACTGATTCATAGATTTTATGATTAATAGGGGACATTATATCATTTTGTCTCATCTCCTGTACAGCAGTTTTTATAGTTTCCTTATAGTAGTTGCTTGAAATAAGTGTATCTCACACTTGAAATTTAGGACCTGTGGTCTTTATCTGGCTGTTTTTGGCAAGCCCCTTACAGTTAGCCAAAAATTTGTCACTCTCTGTGGTCTGACTATCTTATATCAAAATTTCTCTTTCCTATATTGGTTCCATCAAGGTGGTGGCTCCTTGCACACCTTTCGTCTAAACTCAGAGACAGATGTACTTCATTGATCACAATATAACCTTGTTCAAGTGTAACATTTTTTTACTTTGGCTCCTGACTTGTTTTACATTAATGGCAAGACACTGACTTCAGTATAGCCAAAAATTAATCCTTATTTGTATTAGGTGATCAACATTGTTACACATCTGCATTCTCTCAGTCAGGGCTTTCCACTAACAAAGCTAGTGAAGGCATTCAAAGGGTGCATAGCTTCATCAACAAAATAACATGGACTTTTATCTCAGACCTTAGCTACATGGAAGATTACCATGTCATACGGACATAAACCATCATAGTTGTGAGTTAGGGTTAGCCTCTTTAATCAGAACAACTGGCTAAAGAATCATAAATAAATTAGACTAGTTCTTGGTATTGCAAGTATCTTGTAATTTCCTGTGTCCTGTTACCACTGAGCTGAGCCCTGTTCATGAGTTTGGCCCCTAATAATTCACTGTTTCCTTCTCCTCTATATCTTTCCTACGTGTCTATAAGCAGAACACATTTCATGTATGCATTTCCTCCAGAAATTAAGCACATATACGACTTGATGTACTATGGATTATTCTATCAATGGCAACTAGATAACTCACACACATGACGATGAGCATATCTGTAAATACTGTCAGGAGAGGAGCTTTATTTTACAAATACCAGTCCTTTAGGGATCCCCCTCACTCTCATTTTTAACTCTTGCAACAACTTATCAATTAGTTTCTTGTTTGTTTTGTAGAGCTCCTTGTCACTTGTTGCTAAACCAGATGTAGTGACCACTAAATTCTCAGTAAGTTATAGCAGAATCAAAGAAAAGAAACTTGTTCTGTTACCGCCCTGCCTCCCAGAGGGGCTGTTAGTTATGTGGTCACTTTTATCTTGTGGAAAGTTTTTTTCACTTAATTAAATTCTCTTAGTGTAACAAACTTATATGGTCTTATTTTTTTTTTTTTTTTTTTTTTGCAATAGTGATTGTAGTTTCCCTGAGGTTTTACCATGTAGAAATGTATTCAGAACTTACTTGGTGTCTCTACTGAAAAAAGCTGTCTGCAGAAATCCATGGTGCCCTTCTAACACTGTAATCCTAGGCAGCCCAGGGAAATTTAGGGAGATTCCCAGGATGGACAAGTGCTGGTAGTTCTATTAAATCCTGTAAAAAAAAAAAAAAAATACAAAATGAAGCTTAAACAAGATTTGTGGAAAGTTATTTTAGAGAAAATTTGTTGTTTTAACTAATCCTTATGTTTACCATTAAGGCTACTTTTATTTTGCTTCAGACTTGCATTGTGAAAATTAATTGTCAGGAAAGAATAAGAAAATAATAAAATGATCCAAGCCATGAATTCGTGCCTTTGTAGTTATAATTTCCTTTACGTCAGCTGAGTTTCCCTGGCAGAGCTGCAAGGAAAGCTCTACCCCATTAAACAACAGAAAGTCCATAGTACTAAATACAAGCAGGTATCAGATCCTCTCTGTATTTGCAAGGAACACTACATTTTGCTGATGAACTCCTGGCATTTTGTTAGTAAATATCTCTAGAATAGATAACATCTGACATAATATGTAGGCACATACTAAAGGTGCATAGATAGACATGTGCATGTATAACAAATACATACATGCCTGTACTTGTGGGCATATATGGACACTTTTAAACATCTATGTCAGCAGATAACAGTGGAATTTGCTGCATTCATTCCTGATTCCTTTGGGGCTCTGGAATTTTGGGATCTGACTTCTACTAATAGGGAATCTCTGGATGTGTTGTTTCAAATGCTGGTTGAAATAAAAGGAAAAAAAAAAGAAGCAGGAGCAATACAGCACATCACAACAGCAGGTTAAATATAGACATGGATTACAGAGCCATTGTTTTCACTCCTGCTAAATAAGACAGTACTCTTAAAATGGAACGCCACTTGACCTTTCTGTCTCGTCAGTGTGTGATTGTATTTAACTGATGCAGGGAGGAAGCAGTTTCCCCCTGGAACTGTCCCCTGTTGATATGACGGTTGCTACTGCTGGGTCACACCATGCTCAGGAGGCAGAAGCTTAGTGCTCCAGAACACAAGAGGGGTCTTGAAGCTCATGGAGGAGCTCTGTCCATGTCCCACAATGACACACGCTCTTTTTTCAACTTCTCCCAGCTTGTGCTCTCTGCTGGCAATCTCAGATCACCACCAGTGCTCAAACATTCAAAAATCACATACTTTGAAGTGGAAATTCTTGATGTGCAAAGCAAGAAGCAGATCTGCATTGTGGACAAGGTGAGTGTATTATTCTAGCAAGCTGGGGATGTGCCTGGTTCACACAGTGCCAGTTCAGGGACTGGTTTTGCTCTGTTGCGATCTTATTCTGTAATAGAAATATTTTCATTCTTTTCTCTAGGAGATACCTTGAAATTCTCATTAGTCACAGTCCCTGTCTGTTTTCCTCCAGGATTTTTACAAACCCTACACTAGTTTCTTTTATACCTTCTGGCTGCTCTGTGGAGTCAAGATATGTCCTTAGGCTGTCTCTTGACATGTAAACTACACAGTTTATTTCAGACCATGATACTTAAAGGTCTATTTCAGACTGGATATTCAGTTTTAACGCATTTATAAAGCTTAACATCTCTGCAATGCTGTAGGTTCTTGTTGGTATCTAAACGTATGCAGCTGCACCCTACTTAATCAGAATTTAAAAAAAAAAATATTTAAACAAGTAACCTTAGCTAAAAGAATTTTTTTTTGTTTTAAATAATGTGAATGAAAAAAAAAACAAACTACAGTCAAATTGTATAAGTAGGATGAGAGGACTCTGAGTGAAGGAAGTTTACAAAATGGTAAACAACAGCTGAAACCATGCTTCATAAATAATTTCATCACAGTTTTTGTGATTCATTTGCCCTCAGCAGAAGACCTGGTCTCTTGCATGCCATGAAAATGGGAAGTTTAATCTATTGAGACTATAGGATTTTTCAAAACAATAGAGTTTTGAGACTTACTGTTTTGCTAAAAGATAAAAAATATCCTCACTGGCAACAGCTGGAACTAGTGGACAAGTTTATTTCAAATGTTTAATTTAATGCCTTTGAAATATGCAGGGTGGAAAAACTACTGGATTTCTAGTGTTCTTGATTATTTAAGGTGCTTTCTTACAATTTGTGTGGCTAGTTAAATCTAATCTGTTCATTCTTAATGAGTCAAAATATTTTTTGATATTTTTTTTAATCTAACCAAAGGGGAAACGTGTACAAAATGTTCAAATAAATATAACTATTAGTATAATTTCTGATAGTATTTACGTTATTTAATTTACTGAGTGATATTCACACAGTTATTAAAAAGGATTATCTATCTACTATACTGAATAATGTTTTGATCCAAAAAAAAGACTAAATCTGTTTATTTTAAGCATTCCTGTAGTGTCATTAAAAGAAATATATTAACAGAAACAAGATTAGGTGAAGAGCCACATTTCAGAAATCCTTCCATGAGATGTGGAAGAGCTGTAGTCTGCTGGGACAATAGCAGACCTGTGTTTTAATCTTGGTTCTGAACATTTTCTGCACCTTCTGTAAGCCATGAACTCTGCCCCTGCAGCAGTAGAAAGAGAGTTACAAGTGGTGATTGTGAAGTACTCTCTATACAGAGGTAAAATACACATAGAGGAGCAATACCAACTGTAAACTGAAAGCATTTGCTCAGCAATCTGTTTTCAGTTTACACAGCCATGGCCAGTAGCATGGACTTTTTTTTTTATTTCTAATTTTTTTTTGACACATACCAAGGTATTGGTGCAAGTACAGTGAAAGGGTGAGATTTCAAAGACTGCCTAAAGAATTTGAATTTTGAATGCACGTTCACCTGACTAAGTCCCTTAATTTGCTGTGATAAGCCCTTCCTAAGGTAACCCTGAAAGTACAGAAGCTGAGTTCCTTATTCTTGTGAACACTTGTTAGTATTGGTAAACTTTGTTTTGGTTGCTTGTTAAACAAGAGACCATTTTACTGGATTGTGCATAATTTTCTGCTTAATTAAATATAACATTGATACAGACCCAACATGACACTTCTAATGCCTGTTTTCTGTTTGTAAGATGATTATGATTAGCTTCATTTCTCAGGGTTGCATGTAATTATTGCATGCCAGGATTTATAACAGAGGAGAATAGGAACCACAGATTTTTTAAATGTATGTATTTATACTCTTATAGCATGTTGTTAGTAGTTCAGACTATTGTGATTTAGCAAATACATTTATAATAGTCTCAAACTAATAAATCTAAAGGGACAACCTATATTATAATGGTAGAGAAAAGACACCTTTTCTTTCTTCACCTAATAGAAACTCAGGCAGATTGATTAGATGATTAATGCTATGTGCTTAAATAACAGCCACTGCTTCCAGAGGGCTGGTTTCTATGAGACTCTTGCATAAGCATAGGAATCCTATTTAGATTAGTGGGAGCTCTGTAAAGTCTGCAAAATAGTAATACATCTAACTAGTTGCAGTGTTTAGAAAGAAAAGATGTCTTGTGCTCAATGCATTGTCAGAGATTTAGAAGAGGTGTGTTCCACTGTGTGAGCTCAAGCAATCCATTGACATCAACGGGTTTTGGATTCAGCATAAGTAACTGTGACTTACTTCTCCCTCTGTAAAAGGAAAATAACATTATTTCCTTTGGCTTTCTTACCCATCTTATACTTTGGGGAAGGATCAGTCACATATTAAGTGAACCAAGTTGTTACTATAAGGCCTTGATTATATTTTAGATTGCCTTAAATGAACAGAATAAATACATATTTGCATGGATTTTAAGCCTGCAAGATACATTCAGATTGTACTGCAGGGCTTTTTTTTTTTGTTTGTTTGTTTTGTTTTGTTTTGTTTTTGTTAAGAAAGGCAGAAAAAAAATATTGAAAAAGCAGCAGCAGAATTGGAAAACCCCAGACATTTTATCCAATAATCATCCCCTCTAGGAACTGGGTCTTTAAGAAAAATACCTAATCTTGCAAAACTTTAATTCACAAAGAGTCAGCAAGACTGGCAGTTCTTTTTGTACATGTGTACTTTGAACATAAAGTTCTTTATAAGAATATAATTTCTTTCATTTAATATTGTCAGCCTGCTATGGGGACTTTCTCTACTGCGGATATGACATTATGCACGTAGTTCAGTGCATACAAGCTTTTCCATTGAGTTACTTAAAGGATTGAAAAGAGAAATAAGAGCACTGTGAGATCTTTTCCCCAAGGTTTGCTTTTGGTACAAGAATTAATTCTAAAGTTAGATGTCCTGGAGAAGAGGCTTCAGATTTAGGGGATGGAGAGAGAAGGGAGGAATCACAAACCTGCCTCAAAATTTGTTTCCAGTTATTCTACAAAACACCCCCAGACTAATTCTGGTAAAACAGTAGCGACCAGTGATTTCTATGCAATAGGGGGCTACCTATGAGGGTTGGAAAAAGGCTTCAGAAAGCAGTTAGTAGGGAAAGCTAATTTAAACCTAGGCTACAACCCCTTCCATCTGCCTTTGAAAGCAGTATATAAATGTTCAGAGGAGGTAGCCTGTGATTTTGCTCATGAGAGCAGAGCTATCCATGCTCTGATGTGAAGGCAGCAGGAGGACAAAAGACAATGAAGTTGTGAGGAGATGTATGAGTGGTCCACATTCCCCTTGAGAGGACAAGTGCAGGCATGTGGGGCAGTTTGAATGACAGAGTTTATGGTCTTCCTTCCCTGCTCCCCAGGGAGGCAAGCCAATGTCCTGCACACGGCAGGGCTCAGCTGTACATGGAGCATCTTGCCTGACCCAAGATCCTTCTGTGGCCCAGAAGAGGATTTCTCAGAAGAGAAAGGTGTTTGCTGAAGCAGGCAAAGGTCTTACAAGAGCTGGTGGCTGAAAGCCACAATTAGGCAAATTTAGCCAAGAAATTTGGTCCATATTTTGACAGCCAATCAAAGCATGATAAGTAACAGTAGGGCATCTTGTGGGTGAATCTTCTGACCTAACTTGCTTCAACATGCAAATCAATACTGTATTTTTTCAAGATGTTCTGTATTTGAAACATGAACCAGACAGGTTTCTTGCTTGAGGAGTGAAAGATGTATTCAGCAAGTATAAACCTCCTCATTGGGCAGTGTAAAAGAGCAGGTGAGCCTAAGGTGATCACAAGTCTCTTTTTTACTTCACAATTTATTAATTTCTATGGATGAAAATCCTGTCTGTCTGTAAAGAGGAAAAGGCACGTAATTAGTGGTTTCTTGTTAAAAATATTTTCAATGAGAAAGACTCTCAAAATGTCTAAGGATTTTGGCTCCCATACTATTTCCAAAAAGTTACAGAAAACAACAGAACATGCAAAATTCATCAAGTCTTAAAATGAAAGAAAATAATTCTGCCTTGTATTTTTAACAAATAACCCACATTTTTTGTTGTCAGCCACAACTTAGGAAAAATACAGAGCTACTCAAAAATTGTTTTACTTGTACATTATTCCAAAAGCCTGATGTAGGTTAGTTTTAAAGTTATGGATGTGCAGTGATTTGATTTATAAATGCTGTTAAGGCAACTCATAACTGTTTCTGTTATAGCATTCATTGTATAATATTTTTTTCTTCAAATTAACTTGTAGTAAAATGTATTTTCCCACAAACATAGTGCAATGTAATTAATTTTGCATGAGCTGCTTTTAAGGCAGAAAGTGTTACACAATACAGTTTTTACAGAATAAATCACCTTTGGGGAAACTAGCAGAGAAAGCTTTTTTCCACCAACAGCCTCAGAGCTCAGTAGTTTCATGCTATACGATTTTGCAAGTTAAGCTATAAGCAGAGGTGCAAACTCAGGTTTTGCCTGCTACCCGGTGGCCTTCCTTTCCAGAAAACTGCTTAAGGGAGACAGAAGAGAGCTTGCTTCCTAGGTGTGCAAAGCAAGCACCTCTTTTTCTTGGTGTGCTGCAAAGAGGATGAAAGCTGCTTTCCTACTGTTCCTTAAACCAGACCACCATGCACCCAGAGCTCTCTCCCAGTGGAAAATCCAGTTACTGTCAGTTAAATACTTGTGGTTAACAGGACATATTGTAGGAACATTTGACTGCATTTGTGAGTGTAGACATGCTGTGCAATGCCTACAGTGAAAGTCTTGTCAACATTGTTATTTTTTTAAGGAACCATTGTGTAGGGCCTGTCCTTTTGTTACACATTTTGGTTGCACCCAGCATAACACAGGTCTATGCATCAATCCAGTTACTCATATATACAACATTTCTTGCTGTTAAATGTTAAACAATGTATATACTACTACACCTTTTGCCAAAGATCAGTTAGGGCTTATTCTGATTACTCTGAAAGGCTTGTCTGTCTCTGAAGGAGTTCACAAACATTTTTTGTTTGTAAAGCACCTAAAACAATACTGTCCTCATATCTGTATGCTATGGCTCAACAATACAATGGATTTACACCAGCATAACAGCAAAATCAGATACGTGCAGAAATGGCATCTCCAGTATCAGAAATCTATTACCCTCGCCTGTGGTTTGCAGCTCTGTCAGAGAAAGTGAGCAGCCAAGAACAGTCATCAGCTGTTCTTTTGTATAGTCATCAGCAGCAAATAAAAATATCTTCTCACATCGTGACTTGGAGGTTAGACATACAACATTCATTTTAGGTAAGCAAATGCAATCACTGAAGTAGGCAATGAAATACTTCAAAGGAACTCTTTGCAGTACCAGGACAATGCTTTTTGCATCAGATTCTCCTAATTTGCTTCACTGTAGGGAAGTATAGCAAAGAAATCCTTTCCTAGGAAACAGATGAATGTATCAATTGCCTTGTATAGTCTTTTTTTTCCCCCCTGTGAATCTTGCAATTATAATATTTCATTTCAGAGGATTCTATATTCTTCCTTGTGGAGAAGGAGCAGAACCTGTTTACTTCAACAGTGGCCTCACTTCTTGCATAGGATTTTTAAGATCATCATCTTTCTCATTCAAGAAATCTATCGTTAGAGATGTCTTGCCTCTGGTGCCAAAGATGCCCAAAGGGACTGAATAACCAACTATGTCAAAGGAAAGGGCTTCCACACACATTGATTCTGAGTCCCACAAACTAAGGATTCCTACAGCAATAAGGGTGAAGGAACATAGACAAAAAAACTAGCTGGATGTAAGCTTATTGCTATAGAAGTCCTTGTTTTTACATCTTTTTGGAAGGAGGATTTCACTGTGTCTTTTACTGTATCCATTGCAATGGAGCTCTTGTCCTTGCTGGGAGGCACTGCAAGGCTATTACATTTACAAACATGTTATAAAATTTATGCATTTTCTTGCCTGTAAGAACTGAATCTTATGCCTGCTCCCCAGTGCTGGAGGTGATGACAGTAGTATTTTCTTCCTCAGTTATTAGTTACACTTGGTAAAGTAGATAAACATATTCAAATTATGTTAGAAGCAATGCATTACACTCATTTCTTCCTGCTCTGCTAGAAATTCATATAATTTTAATGTCAATAGAGCCTTTTCCTTTATATAGTCTTTCCAGATGAAAAGAGCCAACTAGACATATTCATTTCTGCTTGTTTTTTGCTGTCACCATTCCTGTTTCAGTATGGCCTTTTAAATGATATACCTGGAGAAATAGACTTGGATTTATTTAGAAGAGAGCAGGGAAGGGAGAAGCTGGTAACTTTACGGCATTTAGCGTTTGGAAAGGGGTAATTTAGAGAATTACAGAAGCTACTACAGAAAGCTAATGCTTCAGCTGATACTAATTTTCAAAGCTTAGAAGCAACTTTAAATGACAGGTTTTATATAGCTCTTATTTTAAATAGAAAATCCTAAGCCTGTGAGGAAGAAAAAAAGAGCAAAATACAAAAAAAGATCCAAAAGAATTAAAGCATGTTTCAAAGTTCAGTGAAAGCAAGAGAATGAATTGTTGAGACACTGCTGGTGCTCCAGATATTCCAGCCAGCAGTAAAACCCAGCTATACTACCAGAGCAGTGAATATTGCCAAAAAAGTATCTGTAGAGACAAATTCACACTACCCAGTGTGAAAATGTCCTCTTTCCCAACAAAATTATGACATTTTACCCCAGCTGCACATTTGCTGTATTGCATGAAAGATAATTCACTGTTTATTGCAAATTATGAATGTACTGGTGCAATGTAAGATGATAGGGAGCTGTAGGTGTTTTATTAGTCTAATAGTTAATCAGCACAACCCATGATGGAAATTTAGGTGTATAACGGCATCTCATATAGGCATTACTGTAGCATTAAAACACTCCTGCCCATGATTTATTAGTCCATCAGAACATGCTTCAGGTTCTTCCTGAAATAAGACATGTGATTCTTCACAAAATACGTGAGCCATGTAGTAATGGATCTATAAATATCTAGCAGTATATATGAATGCTATTATTATAACATATCTGCCTACATTTAAACAATTTTGGAGTTTAAAAAGTCCTTAAAATGCAAGCTTTCCCTATTTCAATATATACAGCTCTTTTGCTACAAGAGAAAAAATTGTGGCAGTTGGAGAATCTGCACCAGAAATGCAGCAAGCATCTCTTCATTGCACTTGGATTGCACTCTTCATTGCACTTAGATTTCTAACTGACCTGATGATGTCTAATTGTTCTCATATATCACCCTTGTTCCCCATTCCTTTCTGCTTCTCAGCTTCATAGTTCCCTTCATAGATCACAGGGGGCTCACTGTCTCTCCATCTTTCCCTGCATGCTCTCCCCAGCATAACTTTAGACCTAGTGGTCAAATTTAAATCATCTAAAAAAAAAAAAAAAAAAGGCTCAGAAGATTAGTTAGTTCTTGCTTGTCTGATGGAAGCTGGTGGTTGAGTAGCAGAGTGTTTCAGAGCAGAGAGTGCAGAGTGCAGCCTTCACCCTTCACCCCTGCTGTGCACCAGTAGCCAGCTGCCAGCTCAACATGCATGTTCTGACTGGGCAAGGGGATGTCAGCAAAACAGCCCCAGTTTCAAGGAAGGGATACGGGGCAATGGAAAAGGTTTGGAGGTCATTAGGTCGTTTAGAATCACTTATTTCACCAATGCATGTTTTCCTGTGAATTTTCTTTTGAGTTGCTTAATCTCACTCTCGCTTTCCCCCCCCCCCATACAGTCCCTCAAATAGTTTGTGACCATCCTGTGCTAAATATTGCTTGAATTTCTTGGGTTTGCTCCTTGATTTTAAATGTTAGCAGTCTGCATAGGTATAATAAAGCAAACAAACCTCTGCAGCCATCTGATAGAAAAAAGGGAGACAAATTCAGAGACATTTCACAGCTAAACTATAGATTTAATCTGTGCTAGGACTGACAATCAAACCCCTAAACCTCACTTTGTTCCTCAGAAGAATTGGTATAGATAAAGCCTTTGTTGTTTGTTTCTTTCTTTCTTTTCAAGTGCATATCCCGAAAGTTGTTGGTTTTTTTTTTTTTTTTTCCTCAAATTACAGTGAAAAAAACTTAGCCTTGATTTTTTGATGAGGCAGAACTTGGGAAAGATTATATTACAAATTAATTTTGGAATATTTCAATCTGTTATGACAAAATAAATATTTCATTTTGAGAGCAATTTATTTTACAATTTAATAGTGGACTTATTTGAATATTATTTCCTATTGGGTTATTTTCCATGGCATAAGAGCCATGTGTTGTATTATTTTACACTATCATGATTGATGTATCATGAAATAATGCAAAAGTAATGAAAATTCCATACCAATGAGAAATAAAAATAAATTAAAATAATGCAATGAAATGAGCACATTTCTGAAGCAGGATTTTAAAAAAAGGAAAGAAACCATTTTCTGTTTCATTTTAAAAATTTGAAGTCAATGCAAATTTATGTATCCAGATTTTTGACAGAACAACTCCATTTCCCTAGTAGAAAAATGCTGTGACAGAGGCTTCCTGACAGGTTCTGCTCTTAAGCTCTTAAGCTCTTAAAGTCAACACAGCAACTTTACTCGTCTCCCTTTAACGAAAGGTCAGAAGTCACTGAGGTGTGCCAGTTCTAGTCGGATTTGCTCAGAAATAAGTGAACATGGTGAGTTCTGTAAATTGAGGGATGGCCTACACACCTTCTGTCTGCTAATGAGTTGCATTCTCTTGACTTCCACTCTCACTTTAGGAGAGGGAGAAAAAGCTTTTTCTGGCATCTGGCACTTTTTCAGAAAATTTCTAGCAAAGGGAGAGGATTTTTTCTTATAAGTACCCAGCTATCAGTACAAAACCAATACATCATCTTTGAAGACGAGCTTGGCCAGTGTCAATTGACGTGACAGCCCCCGACAGGCATGTCCTTATGTGTATTCTTAGATAATTTGACCCATAGTCACTGGAAATATTAGTTAGATTATCTCATATGCCAAAGTTCATGTGACTACATAATAATCTAGGAGATTGCTAAGTGATACAGCCCTCTACTCATGTATATTGGAACTGACTTGAGTTAAAACTATAGTTCTGAATGTCTCCAGTTTCTGGAAAGTCTGGCTTGAGATCAGAGCTACCTGTTTGGTAGGCAGTTCACTGCAGTCTGCTGAATACAATATTAAATTCTATATAAAGCCTTTGTGTAGTTGCTGACAACACTTGTCTATATGTAGTTGCTTCTATGTCATTTCCACAGAGAACTCATCTATTTATATCTCTTTGGATTTGATTAGCAAACTGGTCCACCAAGCTAACAAGAGAGGAGCGTAGGACACACACAGGGAGGTTACAGTAAAACAGTACTCAGTTTTTAATACCATCTTTGAAAATTGACAGTAAGAAAAAGTAATCTGATCTAGAAGCCAAATTCACAAAACTTAGGGATCAATAAGAACAGGCGTTTTCCTGGTTAACTTTCTGTGAAATGCTGCTGATTTCTAATAATACAGAATGGTCCTGAAAGCAAGGACAGGGTGCAAAAGCAGTAATGATGAAGTAGTTTCTGAGTGCTGAATTTGGAAATTACCTGGCTTTCCCATTGGCTGGTTGTCTGGTTTGGGGTCAGCTCCCCAGCTGCAATAAGCTGATGTTACCTTTTGAACAAACTAACCCTTGGCTGAAGATGGGGCCATCTGTGGTTAATGAGCAGCTGGAGTGGCAGAATTTCTGAATTTCTGCAATTACGAAAAATGACTGCTGTTGGAAAGTATGTGACTCAGCAGTGCAGCCGTACTGACCTGTCACAAAAGGAGAAGATATCCAAAGGGAAATGTCGAGTGAAAGATCACTTATTTGCTAAAATTCTATTATTCTAATTCTTACTGATATTCTGCTAACCTCTAAGCCCTGAAAGAATTCTATAGTGCAAGAACTATGTGATACAATTACATCAGATCACCAGACTGGTAATAATTCCTTGACTTATAAATGTGAAAGAGGTATGAAAGTGGATAACTATCTGATTAGTTTGCACTCACAAAAGGCACTATTAAGTTTCCATAATATCTTCCACTTAGTGTTCCTCCTTGAGTCATAGCCTAAGCTACTAATGTGGTATTTTGAATCTTAAAAAGAAATGTGATGCTTTGTGCATTGCTGCATAAAGGAAGTATAGAACTGGAATGGGTGACCCTGAAGGTCCTTTCAGTCTTGAATTCCTAAAAAATAAAAAGTTACCTCCAATGGAAAAGTAAAAGTATTTTTGCTATGAAGGTACGGGAAAAACAGGATTCGAGGTTTTTAAATCATCATTTTCTGATTGAAAAGTGTAATGAATGCAACCCAGACCTGTAAAATCTGCATTTCTTCATGATTTTATTTTTGTGAAGAAAAAGTAGTCTTGGACCTTACATATGGTAGCAACTTACTAGAAAGTTAACTATATTTAAAATCTGGTCTTAGACTACAAGTTACGAAAGTGGAGGGAAAATTGGCTTTGCCAGTAGACAGACTACTTGTGCCAAGTAAGAGGTGTTTTTACAATGAAATCCATCTTTTAAATAAACTAGGGGTGGTCTTTCACTCCGTTTTCCCTTTGTGTATTTGAAGAATGCTGAAATAGAGGAAAAGGAAGGTTATAACACTTTCAGAAATAATTTAAAAGAATAAAAGGAGAGTAAGACTAATAATTGTGGTGAAATGTTCCAGGGTGTTTTATTCAGTTAGCACAAAAGGTAATAAGAACAGATCCTGTTCCAGTCCTTACAATTCTTCAGCTCATATTGATGTACAATGAAAAGAACAAAAGATAATTAATGGCCTATGAAGAGGACATTCAGTAGTAAGCTGATGTCTCGGCATCCATCTTCACATTGATCAATATTAGAAACTATAACTTCACTGCTTGTTTTATGAGGTCTTTAAAAAAAGGACACAGAATTATCAAGATCATAAAAAAATGTATTTCATTCTTTTGTGGCTATAGCCTCATTATTCTGCCTGGGAAAGGACACTGTGATTCCTCTATGTCGTCGCCCTTTCTGAAGAGGATGGTATTTGTGTTACTTTTCAATTCGTGATCTGTGTAGTTTGTCTCAAGTGGAAAGGTCCTTCTCGAAGCCAGCTGGCCCATAAAGCAAACGTCTTCTCTCCCTCCTGTCTGGGTGTGTGCTCCAGGCCATCGCTGGGCACATGCAGGCCATTCAGTGCAGTGCCATGCAGAGCTGCCAGGCTGTGACTAACCAACCAAGGACATGCTCTGCTTGAGCCTGAGCTGGCAGGATTTAAACTATCTTGAGCCTAAAAGCAGCTTGGATGTACTTGGGCACAGCAGTGCTCTTGCTAACGAGCTCTGCCCCTCTCATAGGTGTCACACAGAGCACAGTCCCACTCAGCTGCAGCTAGGTGGTTCAAGCACCAGCTGTGGAGGTAGGGGAGGTGGTGTGTGACGCTTCACAACACGCCACATGGATACACTCACTGGTTCCTCCTCTGCAGCAGGCCATTGTATGCACAAATCCTGGCAGGCACTTTGTAACTTTTAAACACCTAAGGCATGTGAATGGTTCTGTAGGTGGACCTAAACCACAAGCTTAGGCTAATTTTTTGATAACTAAAGTTAGGTATATGAATCAAAGCAGGCTTTGCACAGCAGGACTTTGAAGGAAGAAAGCACTGAAAGCCTCAGGTTGAAAAATGGGAGAGAGATGTTAAGGTAGAATTGCTAAGAAGGGCAGGACTAGACATTTTGCACTGACCAGAAGTAGCACTGCCTTGAATTCGATACATATGCAGGAGTGCAGGGGATGGGACCATGGGCTCTGGTCTGAGCTAACAAAGCTCTGTGAGCATTCTACACTTAATGGTCTTTCAGATTCCTTGACTTAATCAGATGATCAGCTCTTCAGAGCACAGGTTTGCTCTGGCTATGCTTGCCCAGAACTCAGCAGCGTAGGGATACAGGCCCTGCAGTAATATTCTAAATATATTTCTAAATAAATATATTTAGAAAGCCAGATCATCCTCCATCACATCAGAAAAGGCCATTCCTATCCTAGAGCTGGCAACGCCAGGTCAGAAAACCTGCACACCTGCCCTGTGCTAGGACAGATTTTGGTCTGCAAGTCCTGTGTGCCATACAGTCACTGTCGGCTAACAGCACCTGCATCCATATCTGAGGGATTCTGGGTGTGAGGTTACAAAGTGTGAGAAAGAAATTTCAGATATTTTAGAGGTTCTGAAAACACAAAACCCCTCTATCTCCTGTATTTGACTGAGTAGAGGTTGCACACATTACAAGAAAGGGACGTGTGCTCTTCTACCGGATGTTGTGTCGAATAGCTTAAGTGCAACAAATACGGGTAAAATGTTTTCTTTCCTTTTGAACTGAGGAGGATAAGATGGCTTTTCCTATTATTCCCTCTACCTAGGAAGAAAATGGTCCCAGCTGGCATCAGTAACTCCAAAGGCAATGTCCCTTTCCTGGACCAGTACTGTCCAACCCATTTTGGGTGCAACACAGACCTTGGTGATGTTGGGAATGGGGAAGGAGTACATCCTTTATTTCAAGGAGCCCAGGCCTTGATTTGGGTGAAGTTGGTATTGCTTAGCAGGTGCATTAGAGAGACAAGTCAGGGTTTAAGTAGAGGTTCACTTATTGCAATTTCTTCAAATAAGGACTTCTCCAATGTCCAGTAAAGCCCTCTGGAACGGTGGAAAAGAAAGCATTCTCACCTAAACCCAAAGAAAAAGCTAGGAAAAATCTGAACTTTATATACCATTTAGCACAGGTTACCATTTTACACTTTTAGATTACTGAAATCTGTACTGAGCTCTCTGCCTGTTCATATTATTACTAGAAAAAAGTTTGCTTACTCCTAAGCACTAATGGCAGGTATATTGTATATTTGTGTGGGGTGTCAAATTATATAAGAGCAATCCTTTTCTTTCATACCTATGTGTTGCTTCTGAGGCAGCAGTTTTATTTTCTCTCATGAGTAGTTCTCCAGACTCAGTCTTTTCAACAAAATAAGCTTCGTTAAGGTGCTGACTGATCTCTGCTGCCAGGATTTCTTAAATTCTTCTCTATTCTTTTTCATGATTATCACCAGAACTCACTGATATTACTAGTAAGTAATATTCACAGATAAATATCACTAATCACACTTGGAAAAAGTGGGGCTATGGGCTAAAGGTGGTGCTAAGATCTAAGAAGTCTCCGTAAGTCAACTAATGCTTAAGTGTATGCATTCTAATTAAAGCAATGAAATAGGAATCAGATTGCCCAGCAAAGCCCATATAAATCTTTAGATGGAAAGAGACAGACAGGCTTCTGCAGGGCAGAACTGTTAGGTTCCTGTATAACTGCCAAGGAGGCTACATCAGGAAATTTGTTCTGGTTAGACTGAGGGAAGCTGGAGATGGGGTGAACCATGTGATGAATGCCCAGCCAGGGAAAATGGTACCATGGCTGTTTCTCTACCTCAAACTAAAGAAATTCTACTGCTCCTCAAGATTTTGCTATATGTCACCACTACTTCATACTGGTATTAGCCCATGCTGCACAGGTACCTAAGGTCTCCAGGGAAGGTGGTTTTCTGCATTCTCTGTCTGGCTGCAGTGATGAGGTCTCTCATTAGAGCCAAACCAGGTTCCTATAGTTAAGATAGAGTTCCATTTAACTCTCAGCCTTTTTGCTTAAATGAACAATATAGAATATTAAATCAGTGACAGCTGCAAAGGTATGGTCTTCCTAAGACCAGACCCTTACCTCTTGCCACCTCAATCTCAAGCTCAACATACTACTTTCTGAAGTGTTCTGTTGCCTTCCATTGTAAAGGCAAGGTGTTTCTAAGTCTTTTGCTCTAGTAAAATCTGTTTCTCAGATACTTTGTACATCATGTATTAAGAGATCAATATACATAATAAAATAGAGCCTAAAAGGCCTCTAGACTGCCTTCTAACACTGTGTCACCTGAACTGCCTCAGTGCACGTGAGCAACAGCATGCAGAAGCAAACTCATTTCAGGCAGAAAGGACAGAAACTGCCTCCTTTGCTACTTGCCCCTCAGGAAAACCTTTTCATGTCTCTAGAGGACATGCACCAGTATGCTTGAACCTAACTTTAAAGCTAAGCCTTCAAGTTGTCCCACTGGTTTCATCTTGGGGGCAGTTATTGCCTCAGGTAGGGCCAGCAGCTTCCCCTCTTGACCCTGGGGATTTTACCCTTCCATTGGCCAAGCAGGGGTGATCCAGGTAATGTATAAATCAAATGTAGAGAGTCAATAACATATCAACCTGTGAGAGCAAATGTGCTGATTTGCTTCATTATTGGCTAAGGAACTTGCAAAAAATTGAGTTATCTCTCAATAGAGGAGGGGAGAAGACAGAAAAAATTAATTTGCATGCTTTTTTGTTTTGTTTTGTTTTGTTTTGTTTTCCAGGTAGCTCCATCATCTACCCTTCTTGATGTGAAACACAAATTTCACAAAGCATGTAAGTAGTACCATGGCTAGCAGGCAGGAGGCATAGTTAGAGGCCTTTCAGCTTAGAGAAACTGTCAAATTTATTTTTCATGAAATCTCACATGAAAGCTAAAACGGGCTTGACAGCTCCAGTGCTAAATAAGAGCAGTGTTTGCACTAAGGTTCTACTGTAGCTATTGCAGATGTGGGAGGCTGAAAGGAGAGGTCTGCATAATTTATCACTGCCAACCTATGAGGGGCAATAAAATCCTATCCTCTTTTTAACATTACACACTGTCAATTCAAGACCACAACTGCTTTTGCCTTCCTGGTGTTATATTTGATAAGCTTCAATAACATTAAACTGCATCAAACTGGCCATAAGCAGACCATGTAGATCAAACAACTACTGTAGTGAGGAACTGAAGCATAAAGTGATTAAATGACTTATCTGGGATCACGCAGACAATTTGACAGACTTCTCAACTGGCTCAGACATGTCCAGCTCCTTAATGGTCAGGGAAAATTCCCTTCTAGCATCACATACTTGTTTTTCATATCCCTGAGGAAGGGAGAAAGTAGCAAGGGAGAGGGTAATTTTTACACATGCAGACTGCAGATACGGACCTTGTACATGAGAAATGGTGAGAGCAATCATATTTGAGAATCCATCTTTTCTTCCTGCCAGAGAACAGAGCAGAACAGAGCAGTTTTGTTCTTTTTTTTTTTTTTTTTTTTTTTAAAAAAAAAAACAAACAAACCAACCAACCAACCCAAAAGGTTTAGTCAAACACTAATAGTCTGAGTTCAGAGTAAGGTAAGTAGAAAAAATATTATGCTTCTCTTCTGCCCTTTGAATTTTATAAAACACTAAAAGCTGACGGCTTCTGTGGTTGAGAAAGATTCAGTTGATGAAGCAAAAGGCTGCTGACCTGACTGCTTTAAAACTACTTGTTTTCACTCCCTGTAAGGGCTTGTAAAACGCAAAATGGTAAAAGTTCAAAAACCCCACAGCTGAATATGACAAGATTGAGTGCACAAGTTTTAATATTTTAATAAGACCGTGTCCTCATATCAGTTTGTGAAATGCAGTGCATTTCTGCCTAGATTCTTCTTAAATCAATTGAAACTAGGTTTATATTGATGCAGCTTAAATCAGCTGAAGATCAGTGGCACAGAGGTTTATGTCAATTTAACCGTAATGAAGTTTTTAATGGATTTGGGCTAAAATGGGGCAAGCCTGTGTATAAGCCATTTTAATGGCACCTGTTTTCATATTTAGAGGTATCTTACTCCTCAAATACTGCCAGTGGTGAAAGTGGAGCCAAATATAAAGGAAAACTGTAAGCAATGCAACAAAGCACAACACAAATCACGAACCAAAGCTCTGACAGTACAGCATTTTGCAGCACATGGAAGGGCTGGGATGTGCCTTCAGTGCTTTTTCAGTTCTCAGTTTTTCACATCAATTCCTCCTATTCCTGGGAGTACACCGTACCAGTGTCCTGTGTCCTTACTCCCCATTCCAGCTCATTACTTTGAGCTGTCTTTTCCAGTTCAGCCTGGGTGATGTTGTCTCATGAGATTCCTCCCTCCTCCTCCTTTCCCACTCACAAAGAACAAACCTCCACTTTTTTTTTCTCTGCCTGTAGTTTGGAAGATGACAGCTAATGGAATACAGCTCTTTTAGGCAAGAGCTGAGAAGGGGCTGAAGCTAATCTGTGGATGCCTTTGGTTAGCATGCTACTTTGTACTAGCTCATGCATTCATTTCTGTCATTTCATGTGTGCCAGACTCACATGTTCCCCTATAGACTCTTGCTAAAACACACTCCCACGCACAGTCTCCCTGTCTTCATACATTCTGCTTTGATCATCCATGCAATTAAGCTTTCTCCCCAGCTGGTGTCTTGTCAGCCCTTCAGTGAGAGGAACCCATGTGTAGCAATTTACCAAGCACCCTCTCTGTCACTGATCAGTTTTTGCTGCCTGATTCAAGAAGGGAGGAAAAAGACTGAATTACAGCACAGAAGGCTGTTAATCATTAAAATGAAAGAAATGGGATGCAAGTGACACATAACATATTACTGTTAAGTAGTTTTTAAGTCAGTCAAACATTAGTTTGGATCTGTGTTTTTATGAAAGGTGGAATATGGGCTTAGAAGTCCACTGAAAGGCTGAAATATTCCTCAGTCCTCACTTCAGCAAACCTGTCTCTACTGAAAAAAAAACAGGCAAGCCTAACCTTGTCCTTTCTGAGGCACTGAGTTAAGGGGGGGCGGGGGCATCTCAGTTTTGTCACTGGAGATTTGGGAATCCATGAACTCTTTAAGGAAAATAACCACTTAAGGCAAAATGCCATTTCCATGGGAATTCAAAAGCTTTCTCCAGACTGAAGACCACTGTTTTGAATGAGCCCCTGGACACTGTAGCCACTGGCTCTGGCAGAGTCTGGCAGCACCAACCAGGGTCAGCAGAGAACAGCAGTTTCCCTGTTGCAGCCTTCCAGCCATCAGCTCTACAGGGGCTTTCTGTAACAGATGTTAGATCCAGGCTGTCATGCTTAATAGCAAATATCACACCAGCCCACCATGAATCTGTCTAATCCTTTTAAACCTAGTTACAGGTCTGACCTCAGCAATATCCTCTGGGAAGGAGTTCCACAATATAAGTATGCTGTGGACAAATGTCTGCACTTCCACTGCTTGGTATTTTCTGCCTGAAATTGACTGGCAGCTGAGTGCCTGGGTGCTACTGGCCATCACACGGTATTATATAAGGTATGGTCAAAGAAGCTTCAATCAAATTAGTGCTGTGCACTAGGTGACTTTACTACTATTTTCCTCATTCTGTTGCCTAGCTGACAGAGGTGAAACCAAGCAAAACTGAAATGCGTAAGAAGGAAGCCTCTTGTCCCATTTTCTCAGTTGCTTATAATGAGTTAGGTACCAGGTGTTTTCTTTGTAAAGAGTGTGTTTTTAATGGTTTCAATACCTTTATAGGCTTAATTTCACAAGCTCTTGTCCTTGGCAATAACTCTTCACCTCTAATTTATTTTTATCTTTGCAAAATATATTGGACTGACGGTGGAGGAAATATTACAGATAAAAAATGAAAAACTGTAATAATGCTAATTCAAGTATCACAGAACTAAAAATACTTCTAGGGCAGGTAATATAGTGCAGTCAGTGATCATTAAATATTTTCAAAGTTATTGCTCAAAAGCTGCTGGAAAAGGTCTTGAAAGAAGAAGAACAGAAAGGAGAGAGGGAAATGAGATCTCAGCAATAGTGCAACCAACTCACAGATGCAACCTCCTGCACAAGGAGCTAGCACAACTAGAGCTACTTTGGAAGCCAGAAGAGTGATCTTAGGGATGCCAAAAATTGCCCTCTATGTGGAAGGAGCAGGCAGGGAAGGAAGAGTAGATGGGAGGAACCTTGGCAACGGCTGGAAAGAAAAAGGGAACTGAAAACAACATGTGCAGAGTATCCAGATCTGCAGAGGGGAAGTGGTGCTCAAGGAATAAGGAACAATACAAGCTGCCAGCTGTCCCAGTAAAATACTAACTCCTAATCCTTCACCTCCAAAATTCCAAACTGCTCCATCTAAACTAACAGATGTTACACAAGGCATTTAAAATAAGCAGTGACAATGAAAGTAAATCGTTAAGAAAGAAATTGTCAGTAGATGGCACTCAATAATAAACAGCATTATTTCTGCACGCTATGAAACTTTAGAATTCTGCTATACTATCTTACAGCTGCTTCTTACAGGTACTTTCTACAGCCATCCTAAGAGCTATGTTCCCTGGAAAACCGCTGAGATATTTTCTGTTGCTTTCCTCTCGAGAAAAAAGACAAGGAGAAAGACAGTTCTATTCCTTCTTCATGGAGGAGACCAATCTCTCTTATAGCCTCCTCCTTCCAGGCCGTAGGGCAGTGTGTTAGGATGCATTCGTCTACCTCGTTTTATCTACTGCTTTCATCCTGCATGTTCCCCAGAAGCCATAGGAGAGCAGGCAGCCCCCTAGATGCCATCACCCCCCAGACCACCTGGTCAGAGCATACCTGTCTGGCTCTGCACAAAAGCAAGATCAGAGGCTCCTTGCAGGCATGTCCAACACCCCATTTCACCGAGTCTATCAAACACTCCTACTGACTTCCAAGTGCCTTGAATCAGATCTTTATCACTTAATGCAAGGAGATATCTTACCATGTCACAGGACAAACATAAGCAGAACTACCATATCACACAATTATTTTCCAGCTGCACACAGGGCCTGTGCATATTCTCCCTCCTTCCCTTTTCAAAATGACCTGTTTCTACCTCCAGCTCACTTCTCCCCACAGTTGCCTGTCAGTAGTGCTCAGCTCAGCTGGTGCTGAGCAACTGGAAGGAGAGTAGCATTTTAAACCCAACAGGTTCTTGTTTGCTCAAAACCCCGAAACAGATCTTCAAAACACAGAACAGCAGAAACAAGAGTGGTAAGAACAAGGAGAAGAATCTTTCGTTGCTTACACATCACAAGACAAGCTTCAGATACATGAAATACTGAAAGTAATCCTTTTGCAGAGGAAGTCCTTTTTCTTTTCTCCTTTCCAAAAAGTCTGCTAAGGATTTGCATGCTCTGAATCTGCAGCTCTCCTGCTTTTAATGAGATCCAAGAGCTAGTAGCATGATTGCAAGAGCAAGGGCTTTAGGAATAACTCCATATTTTGCCAGGCCCATGCTAAAAAACAAGAGCTGTATGCAGAGCTGTTGCTGGAGAGGATGAGTGTTTGTACTGCATCACGTAATTCACTCCTAGAGGCTGGCTGCGATGTTAAACTGCAAGGCTCAGAGAGGTGAGAAAGGATGCTGTGGAGATTAGTCATTAAGAGCAGTACCAGGGAGAACAGTGACTGCTAAGCCAGTGCCTTGCCTACCGGCTCCGTGTAATCAGGACTGTCTGATAACACAGTCTTGCTGAGAACCTGCAGTTCCTCTGATTTCTCCACACTGTCTATTACAGCTGGATTCTCAGGTTGAAGAAAGTTAATGAAATCTGTCAATTTTGATGCCTGGAGAGACTCATGTACCCAATGAATACACCTGCTGGGGACAGAAAGAAGTTGAATTATGCTATTTATGGCTCTCCCAAGCTGACTTCATAGTTTTGGCCTGTCAATCAACCAGGAGCCTTTCATGTGTCTCACAAACCGAAGAGACCCAGATAAGTTAGATCTAGGGCATAGAGCCTTCCAGAGGGATATTTCTTCTGCCCTATATTAGGAGACAGGGCTAAAAATTATATTTAAGCCAAAATCTTTGAAAAAGGGCCACGGTCTGATCCTGCCATGAGTTGCCTTGAGCTGGATGCAAACCCCTAACAAAAAGGCAGCTAGAAAATCTATGGCTTTTAACAAATCTTAAACCACTTCCTCCCTATTTTTATCTTAAGTAATTCACTCTAGCCCAGAGTAACAGCTCAAATCCATATATGAGTGAGCTTTCAAAAGGGCAGGGAATGTCCTGCTGTGCAGGCTGTCTGACTGCAGAGCTCATAGGCCCAGCACTATGTCCTCAGCACAGGGCTGCAGAGCACGTTGGGTTGGCAGTCACATCCAGCTATTGTTTCCAATAAATTTTCCTCTCTCTGCACTCATAGCAACTCAATTGGAAATTAACAATGAAGGCGAATCACTAGGGATGGGCAGTTATTGCAAATGGGCACCAAGAAGTACTGTGATTTCATCTTAGTGAATTGCTTATTCATCTGTGTTGACTTTGTAAATGAAAAGGAATAGATTAGCAGGAAATATGGCGATATTTATTTCATCTTGTATTTATAATTTATTTTCCTTTTGTCTTACTCACACAGCAGAGACCAACAGAAGACTAGTTTGTGATGAATTTCAGTATCTCTCAAATGCCGTGATTCTAAACCCTTTTTACTTCTCTGTGCCTGTCAACACAATTAAGTTTACCAGAAACTCCTTGAATTTCTTGTTGCTGCCACAGTGAGGCTTGTATATACTTAAATTCTTTACTTTTTGTTTTGCAAGGCTAAGCACAAAGTAATCAACAGCTCCTGCCACAAAACTCAAACCAGTCGCTGCCATCTTACTCCCCAGCTCACGATCAGGGATTTGATCCGTGAGTAAACTGCTCCCTGCCTCTGCAGTGCATGCACGTCAGAACAGACTAAAATTCTTGCCTTGGCATGCTGTTCCAGCCATGAGGCCAGCCTGCCCGGGAGGCTTCATTTCTGATCTGCACAGGAAGAAGTATCGGGAGGATGACCTCCTCTCAGCTTGCTTGTGGCATATCTGTGTAAATCTCTCTACACAAAATACACAAGCCCGTCTGCTGGTACAGATTTGTGTAACTGGAATTTATGACTTGGCCATCAAAATAACAGAAGCACACCTGTGAAAGCTGGGAATACTTTTTTTTTTTTTTTTTTTTTGTAATAACGAGTCAGGAACTGAGAATGGTGTCATTGATGTAACACAGCTAAAAGAAAGAAGAAGCCAAACTGAGTTAGCCTCACGTTTTTTATCTTCAAAGGGACTAAAAATTTACAGAAAGCCAATTCTGTCTGATTTTTAAAAGGGACGGACAATGTGCTCCAGCAGAAATTACAGTGGTGTAGCCCTCCAGAAGGTGCTGTGCACTTCACAGACACTATTTTGCATCCTGAGCTGTGTTCATAACCTTCCCATTGTGTAGCCCTGACTTATGTCAGCCTTGAGTCCAGAAAGGCTTTTGACACTCTCTCGCGCAACATCCTCATAGACCAGTTTAAGAAGTGTGGATTAGATGAGTGGACAGTGACATGGACTGAGAACTGTCTGACAACAGAGCTCAAAGGGTTGTTATGAGAGGCACAGAATCTAGTTGGAGGTGTGTTGCTAGCAGAGTTCCCCAGGGGTCAATACTGGATCCAGTCTTGTTCAGCATATTCATCAATGACCTGGATGAAGGGTCGAAGCATATCCTCAGCAAACTTGCTGATGATATGAAAGTTGGAGGAGTGGCTCATACAGTGGAAGGCTGTGCTGCCATTCAGCCTGCACAGGCTGGAGAGCTGGGTCTGGAAGGGAATCTTATGAAGATCAACAAGGGCAAGTGCAGAGTCCTGCACCTGGGAAGGAATAGTCCCATGCACCAGTACAGGTTAGAGATTGACCACCTGGAAAGCAGTTCCAGGGAGAAGGACCTGGAAGTCCTGGTGGAGAACAGGTTAACAATAAGCCAGCAGTATACTCTTGTAGCCAAGAAGGCCAATGGTGCATTAAGAAGAATGGGGTGCATAAATTAATGGGGTGCATTAAGAAGAATGTGTCCAGCAGGTTGAGGGAGCTTCTCCTCTCTCTCTACTCTGCCCTAGTGAGGCTACATCTGGAGTACTGTGTCAGTTCCGGGCTCCCCGGTTCAAGGGAGACAGAGAGAGTTCAACTACTGGAGAGCATCCAGTGGAGGGCTACGAAGATGATGAAGGGACTGGAACATCTTTCATATAAGGAAAGGCTGAGAGACCTGGGTCTGTTCAGCCTGGTGAAGAGAAGAGTGAGAGGGCATCTCATCAATGCTTATCAATATCTAAAGGGTGGGGGTCAAGAGGTTAGGGCCAGTCTGTTTTCATTGGTGCCAAGTGACAGCACAAGGGGCAATAGGCACAAACTGGAACACAGGAAGTTCCACCTAAACATAAGGAGAAACTTCTTTACTGTGAGGATGATGGAGCACTGGAACAGGCTGCCCAGAGAGATTGTGGAGCCCCCTTCTCTGGAGACTTTCAAACCCTGCCTGGCCATGTTCCTGTGTAACCTGATCTAGGTGAACCTGCTTTAGCAACAGGGTTGGACCAGATGGTCCCCAGAGGTCCCTTTCAAGCCTTACCTATCTGTGATTTTGTGATGTGCCTCTGGTTAACACCACTAAAGCCCATAACTTGCATTTAGACATGTCTAGCTGGGGTGCTGATGTCTGACTTCTTGCGCCCAACTTCATTTGACTTAATATGGGAACAAGCACCAGACAAGGCACTTGCAGTTCACTTTTGCTGAGCACTTGAATCTCATTGTAAGTTATGGAGAAAGAGATATTAAATCAGTCTGAAAATCATCTGATAAGATGTCCCTGGAATTTTGCTTTCTGAACTGTACATGTGGTTGCAAAGAACATTTTCATTATGTAGTGCATTAGGAAACCATGGCTGAGGTTTCACTTACCCAGCTGATTTAGAAGCAGTGTACTTAGTCATATAAGAGCTTAAGCAAGACTTTTAGGGTCATATTTTTAAAATAATTTTTGTCTTCTAAAGAAAATAATTATATCCATAGGGCTAACTGGGATTTTTTAAGTCTTCTGATCCACATGGAAATAAATGTGGTGTTTAAGATTTAGGTCTTTGAGACTTGATTCAAAACCAGTGGGAGTCACGTTATTGACTGGGGTGAATTGTGTGCTGGATACTTTCTCCCTTCCAAGCTTCATTTTCTCCTCCATAAAATAAGAGTAATTAACCTGCTTTTCATCCATCTTGGGATCTTTTGTCTGTTTTGGCTGTGATCCCGTAAGAAATATTTGGGACAAAGAATGACTTAAATATATACCTAATGACCTATTGAACCAAAGGGAGTAAGGTGTCTAAAACAAAAGCCAGGCTATCTATTAAATGCTCATAGAAATAAGATAACCTTCAGAAAAAAACCAGCAATATTTAAACAAGCAATAGGAAAAGTGAAGATCAACTCAAAAACTTTAATGGAAATTCACATTATTTCTCTGGTTTTGGCAGCTGCTGCTTCTGATGTTATTGCATTTCATTAGCAGGATTACAGATATCATTTCAGATGAGTAATATAATAAAAGAAAAGGCAGTGAATCTATTGAGATGTAGCTTGAAGCAGAACTGGCCCGCTCTGCTCTCTGGGATATTGTTCCCAGCTGAGATTTACAGAGCTCTAACAATGCATCACAAATGACATCCTATGTAAACAACTGGAGAACAAATGTGATATGTTATTTAAATGCCTCATTAAGAAAAGGAAATTTCATAGCTAGATCCTTTGCTTTTTTTGCCTCTGCAGTAGATTTAATTGATAGATCTAGATGAGGAACAACAAAATTTGTTTACTGGAATTGCCTATTATTGTTTACAATGTGCCTTATATTAGTGCCTGTAGTTCAACTGAGAAAAGGACAGTGCAAGGCCCTACAGAAATAATCCTGGCCCTAGAGAATATCTGGTCTCTGATTAAATGAAGAATTAAAGCCTACTGAGCTGTTAATAGAAGCTGACAAAATAATTTTGTTTTTTAAATAGCTCCTACATCAATTTAAACACAGGTGTTATGGTTTTTGTCTGAAGAACCAATAGACATGGAGCATCAACCTGGTGTTCACCACCAGATTCATGTGAGCTTTGTGTTCATTCAAGGAACTCAAGATATTAAAAGCCCTGGTGGGTCTTCATAATTGTGGAAAGAATTTTATGTTTGTTAGTAACACAGAAGCCTGTTGATTACAGCAGGGTGAAGATCACTTCAGGCATATAAACATGCTCTGCATCTACCTCAGGTTTTTCACAGGAGTGTTTCTGTACACCAGTACTTTTGGATGCCAATGCTGGGCAGATGGCTTTATAGAAAGAAACAGTGCTTTTTCTTATGAGAAGGTACATGGAATATGTCTGCATGACATGTCCCAGGGACTTCTTATGAAATAGAGCAAATAGATGCTGGATAACAGAAGAGATGAATCTTCCATGCCAGAATGAGAGAAATCTACCTTCTTCTTGGAAAATGCTGGGAGAGCATGAGAAAAAAATGACAAGGCCCATGGTTTCACCTCTGTTAGAAAGGTTAGAGAAGAGGCAGCAGCTCCAGCTGCTAAGGTCAGACTTTTCCCCAGGTTTGCTCTGCCTTATTGCTTCCCTGGCTGTGCTTCTGCAGTCCCCACCTTCTGCAGGGCCAAGAGGAGGTGTGACATAAAAAGTAGCTGCAATTCTGAGGGCAGGGTCAGGTGAGCAGGGCAGGAGCAAGGGAGGCTGTTCAGACCTGAATGTGAAGGATGCCACCCAGTAATGGTGACTTGTTTTATGCTTGTTTACATGAGTGTTCTCTCTCATATTTGTAACCTGTTTATTTTCCTGTTTAGGCATGGGAGAAAAAACCCTAAGACCAACCAAAATAAGAAAGCTTTAAAAAAAACTTGATATTTGCCACTGTTTCAAGTTAATGAAAGCGTTGCATTGAAGACAAGGAGCTGAACAAATGACTCATCATAAAAATAATGTAGTAGAGGGGAGTTCTGCCTTTCTCTAAATTGTCCCCAAACTGCAATGATATTGAGTCTATTTGCTGTTGGAAATGATTCACCATTGAAATAATTGATGTGTGAGTTATACTGCTTCTGCAGCTCATTCACAAGCTGTGTTGATGTAAAATGTGGACTGACCTTGCCCACTCTCAGGCTCTCATTGCTGCTAATGGATGCTAGCTGCCTTTACACATCTCTCTCTCATATTCCAGTCTAGCATTCAGCTATTTCTAGTCGCCCAGATATGTCAGTCTACCAGCTGCCATTAGGTTGAAACTAATTCCTATGCCCACCATCTAGTCTCAAAGTTCAATGAAGGACTCAAACACCTCATCACATACCAGGGGAAACAGGGGTAACAGGCACTCTCAAAAGATTCAAGACAAAAAGTCTACCTCAAGCCAGTCTCCAAGGCTACTTGGTGTTTCACCTACTGCCTTCCCCTTCTCATTATTTTAGTCTCTTTTATGGAAGTTTGAAAACAAACACACAAATACATGGGATCTCAGAAAGTTTGGAAAGCTCATCAGTGTCTAGCTAAAAGCAGATGGAGACTTCTCTGGAATATGCTTATCTTTAAGAAAGGAAGCCAGTTTTTCCTGGAGATAACCCTAGTATCCATTAGGCGAGAGCAGTGGTTGCTGTATTCCCAGGTAGAAAGCTGACATATTGTTTAGTTTGACCCTTGCCAAGGACTTTCTTAATTTACACTGAAGTGCCTGTGTGGCACCACCTTTGCTGAAGGAACTTTTCTGATCCCTAAAAAAAGACACTGTTCTTGATGTTCTGAAGATCTGTCCTAAACTTTCTGTTTTGAACCAAGTAGTTATGTGAGTCCAAACACACGGAAAATCTAGAGGCAGAAGAAGCAAAAAGAGAACTAAAGCTGGAAAACCAGAGGCTGAAAAGAGACAAGTAAGACAGCCACTGAGCACAAGACTAGTTTCTTTTTTTTTTTTTCCTGAGTTTGACACCTACTACCTCACTTTCTCCATAAACAACTGAATTCTGAAACAGAACCCATGTTTCTACACCATGAAAAATTTTATTTAAAACCTTCAACTAATTCTGCCTGCAAATAAGAAGGCCATCTCCAAAAATTGTATTGAATGGCACAGAAGCAGAACAAACAGAAGATTGTGCCAGTAGTTTATTTGTTTTGAACAATGAATTTTGCTCTCATTTAAATACATACTAATGGGAAGACAGTATTTTTTTTTAATATTCTACCGTAAGAGCACAAGATCAGAGTTCACAAACAGACTAGGGGAGCTGTGGCTGTAACATTTACTGAGGAACTTCAACAGAGGTGTTCAAAGGCCATTAGGTGTTTGCTGTATAGATTAGGATGAAATGTCATCCCTCAAGTGTGGTAATGAACATACCAAGCAGTTTCACCATAATCAAGTCCCTCATAGGCTGTGTCAGTATAACTGTGGAAAAACAGTTTGCTGATCAGTGTTAGGCATGTTACACTTCTTTCTACGTGGCTGCCTCATGGCTGATGTGCAGACAGCCTGCCTGGGCTCATTTCCTGCTGGGACAGCTTGAGATGCAGGTCCTGTGCTCTCCATGTGGGGCAGAGCACCACTCACAGCATGCACAGGAGGTGACCTGGAATCAGCCATGTCTGCTGTGTATGCTCACAATGTCTCTATTCATTGGAAAGGTACTATAGCCTCGTTGCACAGCAGGGGAACTGCAGCATGCACAGGGAAAATCGTTTGTCCTCTGTTGTAGAGCTGAGATGGGAAAAGCAGCTTCCCAAGCCTTGTAGCAGTGCTTCTGAGGCACTGAAGTCTCTGCTTCGCCTAATTAAGGTGGTGGCATGGGGGAATTAAACTACCCCAATAAACTTCTCCCAGGAAGTACATGTAAACGTGACTGAGCCTCTGGCTCGCATGCTAGTGTCTGATCTGTTGCCAAAACAGGGCAGATCTCTGCTGCCTTTTCCTCATTGTTTGTGGAGAAACTCCAACTTAGCCTTGTTATTAGTGAGGATTAATTTTCAGTGAATTTACCAATGAATTTGTGAGAAGTTAATTTTGCACTAAGAAAGAAATCATGTCAGTTCAAATGTGTTCAGTTAATTGTAGATGGCATTGGTGTGGCCATTAGATACAAAAAAAGCATTGGTATTAGGGGTTAGCAAGGGAATGGATCCTGATTAGATTAGAGGCTGGGGAGAGCACTATCCCCTGGACAGTCAAATATTGAAAGAAAATTATACTTCATTAGTGTATTTGATTAGCTAATTGACTAAGGAATGGCTTTATAGGAACATAGCTAGAGTCTGGAATAGGACCTTCCTCTGCCCAGTACATCTGAAATGGAAGCACACGTGAGTTTTTGAGCCATCTTTGCTCTATCAGCTGTGGTTGTTAGACCACCAGGTACTTTCTTAAATCATCAGGGCCCCAAGCCTTCTGTAGTGTGTGCCAGCACTGCAGCACATTCCGACAGCGTGCAAGTAATAGTGTGGGGTACAACAGCGACCTCGCCGGTTCTCTGCTCTCTGGCCCTCATGCTGCTCTGTGGAAAGCTTCTACCCAAATGGACGTAGCAGTCATCCTAATAGTGGCATTATCCAAACTAGAGCTTTCTGAAGTGAGGAGGCAATGGCCTGTGTTATCAATGTCCTGAAACATAGAGTGCCTGTAACACTGCAAGGCACAGCACTGTTTGTTCTCTAAAAATCTGGCACAGGCGGAACACGAGCAAAGGTTTTAAAAGAGACAACATTTTAAAACAGGTCTTTATATCTTATAGCTCATGTTTTCTGAGACCACAAGGATGGTCAGGTACCTGTGCTTAAATGCTTTGCTTTGCTGCCTATGAAACCCTTGGCTGAGTTGGCTACTGCCACACCAGTAAACGTATTTGAGTTGTTAGGGATTTGGATAGACAGCAACCAATTTCATAAACTACCAAACATTAAGCTGTGTTTTTAAAAATCCCATGTTAGAATATGGACAGGTAGATAGAGAATGAAGGCTATTTTTAGTCCATGAGACACATATTTAGTTTAACAAATGTATGCTCCTTAACGTGCAGTTTCTCATGTTTGGGTTGCCCTTTGTGTGAAGGCTTCACTGCTAGAGTTTATTTTTAGGAAGAGAATCCTGCTCGATTTCTCACATCCGCCTGATAGCTCAACAACTATATTTCTTACCCTCTCCGAACTCGTAGAGACAACAGAATGAGAGACAAAGATAACTGCTGGAACACAAACCCTCAGTGGGCATAAATTACTCATCTCTCTTTCAACTGGGGTTGGGATTTCAGAGCCAGAACACAACTGCCTGCAAATAGGAAGCAAACTCAGTGGTGCTATTTTAGTGCACCTCACAGGACGCCACCCTCCCTGGGTGTCCCTGATTAAAAGACTCCCCAAACCCATTACGCAGAGCCCAACTTCACCCTGCCCACCAGCACCGGGCAGCAACAAGGCACGACAGAGGCTGGAAAGGCAGCTTGGAGCCCAGGTGAGGGGAGCCAGCCCCACAGGCACCCTGCTGCTGCAGCACCGTGCAGCCAGCACCTCCACACCTCCCTTACGGGCAGTCCCTTGTGGGAGCTCTGCTTCAAGCTCCAGCCTTGGCAGAGTATCTATTTTCTTGTTTCTCTGTATTCTGCTCTAAGGTTGTTATTAATAAAATAAAAGGTGAGCCTCATTCCTTTTCCCTTCTCTTGCCCACGCACATTAATTTAAATGCAAATCCACACAGAAAGATCAAAATTAATTATACTTTCTGCAGCAGGCTACACAGAAAATTGAAATGCACAGCGCTGACTTTCCTCTTCCTTTTTCAAATTTTTTTTGGAAGTGGAAAGGAGAAACAATATAGCAAAATACTAAAATAAGCATCTAAATGTTGCATGCATTCTTGCTTTTCCTTTCTGATGCTTTTTTCTTGTCTGAATTTCCACAGTTGCCTTCAGTGTCAATTTTTTTCAGAAAGCAAATTGAAACCTTAATCTGCTGGTGACATAAATTGACCTCTAAATGACAAATAATATTCTGTTTGCCACTAATAACAATTGATCTTCATTAAGATAAACTATGCTGACTCTTAAGAAATTTGTCCATTATTGCCTGATCAGAATATAGCTGAAGTCTGAGATTTTTTTTTCAGGGGGAAAAAAAAAGGTGCAGGGAGGGTGGTGTGGGAGAAGAGGAGCATTCTCGTCTTCAGGGAGTTCAGGCATTTATATATGTTTTTTCCAATGAAAATACCATAAGATGAATTTGTATCTCAAGATGCAGTGCAGTCTCATAGGCTGGAATTTCACACCCAGGCACAGTCTCAGGTCAACAGCTTCTAGGAGCCAATGTCAGGGCTAACCTGTTTGCTAGATCCTGAGCAAGAAAAGTGAAATTCTGGTATTTTTTTACGGGGAATGGCTGCAGACATTGTAGGCAACAAAATGCTCCTTGCTACAGAGATATTGAGTAAGCTCTGAAAAACCTTCTGGATCAGCTATGTGGAGCTTCAGTGGAGGTGCCAGGGTAATAGTTACATTACTTTATGTAGGGAATATGGATGCTCACAGACTTTAAACATTTAAAGCCAATGGGAATAATCAAATGGACAGCTAAAAAGGAAGCACTTAAGAGACTTCGTCAGGCTGGGGCTTGCTTGCTTAGTGGTTTGTGGGGATTGTGTGATGTCCTGCCCTTCACCCAGGCCCTGTCTTTAGCACTGTTGTTCTTAGCCAATGTCTGAAGATGTCAATTCAGACAGCTCACTGCTTGCTTTCCCTGTGCAAGCGGTATGGTTGCAGCTAGATGCATTCATGTATTGTAAAAACCAGAAGAAATGGATGCTTAAGATCAAATAACTCCTTTTTCAAATTCCCCATGTCATTAAGAAAGTAGTTATTTGTGTCCCCATAGCAACTAAAGATCAAGATGTCTCTGTAAAACACATGGCCAGAGATCTTCCCTGGAAAGCTTGCAAATTAAAAAATGAGAAAAAATACTCTGAGAAAAAAGCTGACAAAGAAAAGGTGTTTATCCCTGGGTACTGAGACATTAAAAACAGCATCCATTTCAGTACACTGCTGAGGTTTTACAGAACAGGACACACTGGATCTGCTCTTTTCACTGACTTCCCATAAAAACATGGATCTGGTTCAAGACCTTGCTCCTGCTCTTTAAATATTCTGATATACCCTATCAAAGGTGCTTGTACCAGAAAAGTGCAGTCTAGATGAATGATTCCAGATCCAGGAAGTGTCTTTCCAAGGCCAGCCCTGTGCCCTGAAGTCTTAACAAAAGGGAGAAGCAGTGTACAGTTGGTAGCTTGGCTCCTGCAAGTCCAGGTAGGCTCAGGAGCTCAGTATGGTGCCAGGCCAGTACAGCTGGGCAGTATGTGGAGGGGGCCTGGCTTAAGCTGGTCTCTCTGGACTAGCCCTGAAAAAAAAGACTCAGGTGACTGTGCTGGCATTTAACAGGTCAAGACAGCAAAACATCTTTTGATCAGTGGCCAAGAAGGGCTTTTTGAGTGTGGCCAAGTCAAGAGACACTGGAGCCTTGCTTGCCCCAGGCTTGCTGCTAAGAGCTGTAATTTTTCAAGGGGGCTCTCATCATTCAGATCACAGTACTCAGTGGCCGTCATTTATTACAGGGAAGACAAGTAAGTAAGTAGCAATTAACAGCTTCAGGTACTTTCTCTCTTGGTCTGGTGGCCCAGCTTAGTTTTACTGTGGTTTCTGAGACGTGTTTTGCTTTCTGCTGTCATGCTCTGGAATCACTCAAGTGCAATGTTAGCACAAGAAATCCCACAGCCTTTTCTTCCAAATAAAAGCAGAAAGCAACGGCTTCAAGTCATTTCAGCATCCACTTCCCTGCTGTCAGCTCAGTGAAGCAAGGATATGCAAACTCCACTCCAGCAAAGGCTGCAACTGTCAGCACAGTGATATCTCTATCTTTTCCTCTTTTCTCAGAAGTATTCCTGAGAACACTCAAACACGCCTGCTGCAACCAAGAGGCACAACACTTATGACCATTGATGTTTAAGGTTGCGGTCATGGAACAACTGTTTTCATTCAGCATTTATTGTCAAGGAAAGACCTTGGCAAGTTTTCAGATCATCTGTGTGTTGATGTACCTGCCTGTTTCTATACATTATGCACAAAACTACAAACCTCACACATACTAATATGAGAATCTTTCCTAGAAATCTCTTCCTACTGCTACTACCATCTGGTTAAGGTGGTGGAATGCATTTCAGCCATGTGCAGATCACATGAGCAAGTGCTTTTACGTTTATCACCTGATGGGTGATATTTTGTGATCATATAAGGTATATTTGTGCTGCAGTGTCCCCCAGAATTTCCTGTATTTCTCCAAATTTAAACAACATGCTGCTGATGATTTAGTAATTTTGTTGTTCATATTGTCCTGTTCATATCACAACAGGCATTGCTTTTAATTATTAAGGCTATTTTTTATTAGAGATGCATGGGTGGTGAAATACAATGAAAAGCAATCAATTTAACTGATAATAAAATTAGCTGATCATGGAAAGTCAATCTGCTAATTACCTCCAAACTGTGTCCGTGAGCTCTGATTTGCATTTCTTAGACTTCTCACTCTCCAGTGGAATAACTTTTGCAGGGCTGTGTTCTGAGGAACACATGTAACTTCCTAGTAAAAGAGGTCTTCATCATGTTACACCTTTGCTCTCATAAAGGTCCATATAACTTCATAAATTCTTTGTGACACACAGGCATTTGACTGTATAATTTACTACAGAACAGGCAGCTGACTAAAGAATTTTTATGGCAAGTTTTTCATGAAACAATAACAATTAGATTGACCTCTTTAATTTCATAACTATCAAGAAGTACGTAGTACTTTGATTTCTTTATTGTTATATTTTCAAAATATCTTGTGAGATTTAAGTAGTGGTGCACACATTAAGGTCAATCTGAATCATGTAGGTAGAGAGTACCTTCGGATGAATTTCAAACTGTCCTCAGTTCCTGTGATTGTCAGCTGATTTGTTTACAGAAATTCTAGTAATAATCCAGTGAAAAACCAAACTGTGAGAGCAGTGGGACCAGTAGAACTTGGTTTTCTGTGGGTCTTTGCATAGTGGTATTGGCAGCTGGGCATAGCACTGAGGGTCTCATTTTAGCAAGCATTTGTATGGTTGTTTAATAAGACTACATCTCCTTTTTATCACCAGTATTAATAGGTGGTTTCAGAGTTGGGTATGATACAATTAAAGATGGCTCTCAGTTTTTATATATCATGTCAGTTTGATTATGTTCTAATTTTTCTTTTAAATACTGGCAGATACAACAAATAGCTCATCCAAAATTAAATATTTTTCTTCATGTCTGTTTTTAAAAACAGATTATTAAATGTAAGCATTGAGTCACTTTCCAAAAAAAAATTACCATCTTGTGTTGAAAAACTGCAATGCTTTAAAGGTAATAGCATTAAAATATTTTAACTTTTTAAAAAAAAAAAACAAAGTTTTTTTTCCACAAATTTGAAACAAATTCCTGACAGAGAGGGTGGAGTAAGGTAAAAGGCTTAAGACTCATCATGGTTTGCTTACACTTCCAGACTAAAGGAATCCTGTACACATAAAAGGAACTTTGAGTCATAACAGAATAGAACTATAGAACAGTTTGAGTTCGAGGTTGGAGGGGATGTTCAAAGGTCCTCTAATCTAGTCACCTACATGCAGGGATGTCTTTCACTAGATCAGGTTTTTCAGTGAAGAAGAACAATGTTGATGTCACTTATCAAGGAAGTTGTGAAAAACCTTTCAGCAGAGGAACAGGCAAAGCTTTCAGGTGTGCACATGCACTTCTGATGGCAGGTAAAGCTATTCTGCCAGATAGTACTGGCTCTAGGTATCCAAGAGACAGGCAATAACAAAAATTAATATAGGTGACAATTAGTCATTGCATTTGGCTTCTTTTCACTATTAAAAGAGAGTTCTGATCCTATAGGAATGATATGAATCTGTGTTTGCCAGAGCCAGGCTGGATTGGAATACCTTCCTAATTGCCACATAGAAATCCAGGGCTGTCCTAGTGTAAGCTCTGGAGGATTGCTGTGGAAAACAGTCACAGGAAGAAGGCAGGTAAATGGTGACAAGTGGGCCCAGGGTCACTTTGGTTAACTGTTACCAAGTGATGGGCAGATAAATATCGAACGTCTAAGAAAATGTGGGATATCCTTTCTCTGAAATGAGTCTCATCAGGCTTGGACACCAGACCAGTCAGACCTCTGAGACTTCATGTGGAGTAAAGTGGGGTCACACTTCCCTCCAGAAAGCAACTCTGGGTTTTGTAGGGCCATGGGCAGCTAAGACATGGGAATATCCTTGCTAAAATCTGGTGGTAGTAGAGATCAAAAGTGGGAAACTTTCATGTTCAGACTAAAACCAACTTACTTAGAAATAGAGACGTGTTTGGACTTTGTCCTCTACTCCATTTGCATAGCTTTTCCACTTGATATTAGCTAGTCGCCCCTGACCAACAGTAAGAGCTGGGAAAGAACACCCTGGCAGCTAATTCCAGCTCAAAATGCACACAACACACCAAGGATGGTCTGAAAACCAGAAAGACATGGCGGTGAGATAACAAGGTCACTGCAGACAAGCAGCTGCAAAGGCACACTTCCATCTGTCTAAACCTTTGAGTATGTTTGAACATGATGGTGTACTGAGGCTAAAGAACTGGAAATGTGGGATGATGTGCTTAAATGCACAACCTCTGTTTGCCCTTGTGAAGATTATGAGCCATACCTAAAAGCACATTGCCACAGGATCAGGTAAATTGGCTTTTATTGAAACATACTGTAATATGAGGGAGGGAGCTGGGGGAAAGATTCCAATTTAACACAAGTACATTGCATTTCAGGCTCCCAAATAACTATTGATATCTGCTGTCCTGGAGCAAATCATATCTTCCTTGACAAGTCAGACAGCTGCTCTTTCTCTATCTTCCTTTTGTTATCTTTAATAGCCATGGATTGTTGTGGAACCTTGAAAAAATGTTTGCGTCTTACTTGATGGATGTCTCACCTCCCTCTATTAGCCTTGGTTCATGGGTTCATCTAATGTCTGTTCTTGCCTACAAAATTCAGACCAAGTGCTTTTGAAATGAGAGTGTGCCAGGTGTCACTGCACAGTGAGTGCAGTGCACACTGCCTTCATCTCCCCTTCCCCTCCAGCTGGCAGCCAGTGAAATCATCTTGAAATACAATTAAGTTAGAAGAAACCTCCAGAGCTCATTTGATCCAGGCTTCTGCTCAGAGCAGGGCCAACTTTCAAGTCCTGTAAGTTTTCACATGGTCTTCCCCAGATGAGGCCTGACTATCTCCAGGAAAGTCAATCCCACAGCTTCTTAAGGCAGATGTCTCCATGTTTGATCACAGTTATTGTGAATAATTTTTTTTTTTCCATTTGTTTAAGGTACAGGAACATTGTCATTTTTTTAAATACAGGAATACTAGCAACCACAAGATAGGGTTAAAGAAAACCATGGTTGTATTGGACCAATGTCAGCCAGACTTTGAATTAAGATGACAAACAAATCACTGTTTGCACTTGCTGTGCAAGGTCTCCCCAGGCTGCTCCAGGTCAGCCCAAAAACGTGCCAGGTCAACCCAAAAAACCTTCAACAGCAAAACAAAGTGTACCTGTGCTACACAAAGTTATGTGTCTTTGTGACCATTCAGCCAGCAAAGCTGTAGAGGCACAGCCTTCTGCATTCAAGCACTACAAAGAACTGGACAAGTTAACAGTATGAACAGCCACGATCCCTTCTGCAGTCTTTCCATGGCAATTGCCTGTTTGCCCTGACACCGAGAGAAACAATTGCAGCTGGAAACCTGAGTCTGTTTGATGAGTCTCTGTCCAAAATCATCAAAGAGCATCTAATAACAATGGCTAGTGTCCATTTAGAAGCAAACTTTAAACCAGAGCATTTAAAAATCTGCTTCTAGGGAACATCCTTAAGCTGATGAAGTATCATAGAAGTCATATGTAAATTCAGACCCTCCACCACGAAACTAACATCCATGCTTTGTGATTTGAGCAGGTCCCCAGTGGTACCCTTCCCGTGTTGGCCTGCAGCTAGAATGCAGTAAGTATTCTTCTGGTTGCATACAGCCACCTAACATATTACTATTCCTTGTCAAGTTCTCTTCCTAACAGTATTCCTCACTCTCTGTGTGTTATTGGGTGAACTGTTAGTACTTTTTCATTAACTGATATTGGTGATTAACTTATGAGTTTTCTCGTTAATAAAAGAAACTAGTGGTTTTCATAACCGCTGAATAAGAATGTTTCATAATACAGTATACGATCAAATAACGAAGATAAGGTAGTTCTAAAACCATCCACTCCCCTCACTCACTGCAAGCTTTAATACTTGCTCACAGCCTCATCAGAAGATGCAACTGGCTCCAGGAGAGATCCTCTTTTCTATGTCAGTACAACAGTTCTTGGTGGACATGGCAGTGGGAGATGAATCTGCCATGGACTGCGTGGCATTTGGTTTGTGGACACGTAATATTGCAGAGCCCTAGCAAATGAGGGCCCAGCAGCTGGTGGAATTTAGCACCCTCACTGACTTAAACAGTCAACAGTGAAAGGGAGGCACGATACATAAAGTGGAAAAGAGAAAAGAAGTATTGCAGCCATGGCAACATCTTATGCCAGTGGCTGTTGGGGCTTCCTAATATGCAGCTCATTGCATCTATAAAAAAAAAAGAAGGAGAACCAGAGATTGCCATTTTATGTCTCTGCCTGTACACTCGAAGTGCATCAGGGCTAGAAGCAGATGCCCCAGAATACTGTGAGAAGTAATGTAATGCTCAGACACAGCTGCCTGCCTGGGTCAGAGAGCTTGCAAAGAAACTGGGGGCCTTTGCCCAAGAAGTTACATTCATCATGATAGTACCGCCTACTGTAAAATAGCCTGAGAATGCAAAAGATATCAGTGAGGGAGATACTGCGTCACATTGACTTTCCCATTAGTCTTGCAAGACAGAACAGAAAGTGCTCTATGAAATTGTCTGTGTGATTGCATGGCATGTCTCTAATGGTCTAGATTCACAGAGATAGCATGGTTACAATTTCTATGCATTGCCGCCCAGTGTCATGTCAGCCTAATGCTTTTGTTAAAATGAGAGGAGAATAGCTCTCATTGAAATGCTTTGAGTTGCTGACCTGGAGAATAAGTACCAAGTGAACTTAATAAATGAGAATACAAGTTGGGCCTACACCTTGACCATTAACAGGGCACCCTACGTGTTACGCTGAGCCTCTGAGAGGATGCCTGTTGTTCATGCCATCTCCTTTTCCCGTTTTTCATCACAGATGGGCCCTATTTGAAGGATTCCATTAACATTCAAAGCCTTGCTGTTTCCTCCATCATTACACTGTATTTTACAGACCTGGGTCAGCAGGTCGGCTGGACCACAGTAAGTATGTCCTTGTAACAATCAGTGCGATACATCTTAATGTACAATATGTTTTACCATAAAATTACTCCAACTTCCTTCCCTGTCCTTCCCTATGTCAGATGGTGTAATTACTTTATCTGCAATCAAAACAGAATTAAATGGATAGTGAACCAAGTTATCAATGTGCTAACACTGACATCCAATTAAAGATTACAGGGTGGACATAACAATATTACCCAAGGAGAAAAAAAAAAAAAAAAGTCTTAAAACCAAGGCAGAAGATGCTCAGCCAGGCTCAAGAGTCCCAAAACTTCTGAATATCTTTGTAAAGCAAAAGCATTCTCCATGCCCAACAATACCTGTATTATGCTATAGGTAGCACCATGGTCTGTTTTTACTTCTGGTCTCAGTTGGACTTGTTATCTTCCTGTAAGCAGCTCCTGGAAGGTCAAGGGTGGCAGGAGAGAGGCAGCACGTTCCACCCAAATGGGCTTGTGGGAACTCTAAACTCATCTGCAGATGAAGGAAGTGAAAGACTGAATTCTTTCACAGCCCAAGGACAGAAGACAGCAGAAGGATTTGAAAGGACAGTGAAGGAATGGGAGATGAAGAGACCTTCCCAACATCCTGCAGCAGGCATAGGTGTTGCAGCTGAAGGTAGTCTCACTACTAGGCTGACCTAGCTTTTGCTGTAGTTAGGATATGTTGCAATAGCTGGAGTAACACATAGCCCTCTTCTATATACTGGGTACTGAGATTCCCAATTTCTGCAGTGAGAAAGATGAATAAGACAGAACTACAGTTTCCAAAAGCCATAAAATCCATGCTAAGACTATTCATAGCAATGGAAAACAAACTGCCAATTGCTTGCAATTCCTGTAAGTGAAGGAAGTGAGTTTTTGTTAACTGACATCATGGCCGTAGGCCAAATTATTAGATTACCTCAGGCAGCCCACAGTTCCCATGCTGCTCAGGTGGGGTGACCACAAAACCCACAGACAAGCCACTGTCCTTCCTTTGCTGTGCCTGTGTGGATGGAGCTTATGAATGTCAGGTCTTTAAGCAGCTTGCAGGGGTTAGTACCGATTCCTCCCTTGGGTAAGTCACAATGGACTAGGAAGCGTTACTATAAGACACTTAGAATTAACATGCTATTCTGCATCTCCTTGTCTGTTAAATAGTAAGCTCAAGACAGATGTTATGGCCAGAACAGCCCTTGACTTTGGGAAGAGTCAGCTCCTGGATCAGCACTGTTGGGTCACATATCCATCTCACCTGCTTGAGCTCATGTGCATTTCTCTCTCCCCAGGGAAGAGGACAGACCCTAGCAGCACGAGCTCTGGCAGGCTTTAGCCTCTATGAACACGAACACAACCTGTGTCTATCCTTCCTAGTTCTAACAACAGACCCAAATCCCCAGGTAGTGACAAAGTTCAATGGAGTTAGAGCAGTTCACCCCATGCAACCTACCTGTTTCAGTAGAGGTCTGCGAGTTTACAAGGCTGAGGCTTTACCTCACTGACCCCATGCTAATTAATGCCTACTAGGGCCATATTAATTAATGCTAGTTGGGGTCCCCTTTCCCCCCAAACCTATCCTACCGCCTTTCAACTGTGGAATTCCCTTGCAAAGCAAAATTATGATTAGTGCAGCTTCCTGTTTGCTACAATTAAGTAATCTGCAAGAATCTTATTTATTCTCTCTCTTACTGGTGGTTTATGTAGCCTAAGACAGTAACATAACTAAAACTTAATATCCCATTATAAATAGTGCAGTTATGACTAGGCGTTGATACTGCAGTTAGAGGCATTTTTTTATGATTTAATCTGTGTGTGCACAAAGTTGACTCCACGAGTTTCTGAATATTCATCTTGTCACATTCTGTTTCATATTCTAAGTTGTCTCCATTCTCAGTGGAAGAAATCTCCCTAGCCACATCATTTAAATACTCAAGAGATTTTTATTATAACTAGTCTATAGAAATAGAGAAAAAGTTCACAGAAGATTGTGTTCTAAGAATAGCAATTAAGGATGCATTTGTACACAGGATGTATAGTTTTACTGCCGTTTTTACTGCGCTTAGAGCTCCCGTTCTCCCATCTCCCTTGATGCTCTATCACATTTATGCACACAGTGAGGAGTGCTTCTGATTTAAAGGGCTGACATTTAGATAAACAAGGCACACAATAAAAATATTCTTATCTTATCAGCGAAATGATAACTGAGGTACAAAGGGCCACATTCAGGTCTGGACTCCAAAAACAGACACAGAAGCCCACTGGAATATGTTGGTCCTTCAGAGGTCAATGTATTGGGCATGGATCTGGCTAGGGGAAAACTAAACACAAAGGTGAGTCTTTTGGGCTTTTTCACCTCCTTGGAGATCACACCTGAGATGCCCACTCCGGAATCAAGAACACTAGGACCTCCAATGCTGGGAATTTACAAAAAGTCAATAAGCTGTGCTTTTTAAAAGGGGAAAGTAGCACCCACTTACACGTCCTGGGAGCAGTATCCTCTCCTGGCATATTGTAAAGTAAAAAATGATGCTGTTGTCTGTTTCCAAACAAATGGTTTGGATCTTCAAGTCTAGGAGCATATTTCTGAATCAAGAAACCTCAGTTTCCCTTTTGGAGCGTGCATAGTCTCTGATTTAGACTCCTTGTCACACTCTACCTTCATGGCTCAAGAGTTGGTCATCTCCTGTTGCCTACTAGGTCCCTCTGTCAGGGAGGCTGCCACTTGGTAGGAAGAGTGTTTCCTTCTCTTCCTCAGCCTTCTTAAAATATGGTCGGACAGTGACCGAGATATTTTTGGTGTTTTGTGCTGTGAAAGGCCAGACATCCCCTGGGCATAGGTTACACCACAGCTCAGAGATTGGCTGACCAGATTTGAGCAGGTTCTAGAGGATGGGTTGCTGTCAGGGAGGACAGAGGACAAACTGGTGTGAGGGATTTGCAGTTCTCCTCTACTGGAGCAATTGATTGTCAAAGCTCTTTTGAGAATGAGGCCCTTTCCTGGGATAATGTGGGTAGAAATCCAACTTCATCTGACTCTTTTAGAAGAGGGGAGGCTCTCAAAGATCATTTCCAGAAAGCAATTTAATGTTTCTTAGTTTCATAGATTTTGCTAGAACTTTCTCTCTTACTCTGCCTTCTTTTTTATAAAACAAATATTATCTGAAACACATCATTTACTTCTGCACAAGATTTACCCATTCCTTTACCCTACCTGGAGGGCATAGCTGAGGTTTGCTGACTGATATTGCAGAGATCCTAATGGGAGCTGAGTTTACGGATCTTTTCTATATGCCTCCTGCAAAGATTGTACCCCCAGGGGTGTTTGAAATTCCCATCAATGGAATGATGGGTTTTATTTTTAATCTCTGTCCAATTTTGGACCTAAGCATGTTTGACAGAGGCCTCTTTTTACATATTATGTGATATGGCACATGACTTTTTGAAACATGGCTGGCATTTTACTGCTAAGAATGCATACTGCTGCTGTACTCAAAAGGAAAAAGAAAACCATTCTTCCTGCTCAAATTCAGACTTCTGTTAAAGCTTTCCTCATTTGAGCAGTGATTGCAGTTTCTGATTTATCACCTTCTGTTGTCTAGTTGCTACCTAGGCAGGCTACCAAAAGGATTAAAATAGAACTGAGAAAATAGCATAGAACTGTGAAAAAGATATTTTACCTCCAAGTCTGTGAATTTCCTAAGATTAACCCTGAAACACAGTACTTCAGTAAATATTTTTTTGTAACTGAGATTTAAAATTAGGGATTGCTTAAATATTTGACTCCTGAGAGCCTTAAAATACTGAAGCTGGCAGCAGAACTGCTACATTTCAAATTTTCCAATGAAAAAAAGATTCTGCTCCATTTAGAAATGTAGAGACTAATACTTATTTAAACCCCAGAACATCTTTGAAATCTGAAAATCCGTGCTTTCACTAATTGGTCTGTTCCCTTCTGGCTGACAAGCAAAATTATTACCAAGTTAGACATTGTGGAAAATGAACAAGAAGCCAAGAGATTTATGTTTGAAGCCCTGTGGTACTGTATAGCAGGTGTACGTGGTGGGGAAGTGCATGCTGCAGTGGTAACGAGGTGTGCCTGTTCTCTTGGGGGGAAGGCAGTGTTCAGTCAGTGTGATTCTCTCCTCATACTCTCACAGTGCACTCTTACCAAAGTTTTTCTGTCTTGCAGATGTGGGTGGGAGGTCCAGTTTGCTCTGATTGTGGCTGGCAGAGCTCACTGATGTGGAACAATCCCATGAAATCTGTGGGATGAATGTGATACAAAGCAATTTTTGAGTATTGATGGGTTTGAAAAAGAGGCAGCCACACTGCTGCAAACTCATTTTCGCCACCTTCTTTATACTGAGGTGAGCTTTGGTCCTCCCATGGGGAACAACTTAAGATGTTTTCTCTAATTTGGGAATGGAAGAAGAGACTTCAATAAAGGTTTATAACATTTCAATGGGATGTAGAAAGTATAGACAATTACAGTAGAAGAAAAAGAGACAGGATTTGTGGAATTTGAAGGAGTGGGAAGGCTGGGACTCCCAGAAAACCAGTGGGCCATAATGAAGAATATAAATATAAAAAACCTCATACGAGTTCCTTAGGAAAAAAATTTGAGATCAAGGTAAAAGAAGCAGATGAGGATCTACAGGATGTATCAGTAGAGAATGTCACAGAATGTATTTCTCAGCAGATATATATCACTGCTTGCATATTATGTAGACAATTCAAACAGATGTGGGACAGGGCCCTACAAATTGAGTAACACTTTCAGGGGATTGTGGGTACCTGGAAAACTTAGCAGCAGTGCCAAATAAAGAGAACATGTGATTCTGCATAAATCTGTATGGCTTAAGAATGACTATGACAAAGTGCCAAAGAGAGAAACACCCAAACTTTTTTCGTTGTTAAGCCTCTTAGATCAATAGATAATTTTGTCATGGAAGATGGTCTCCAGGAAATAAAAAAGTCACTATTTCCTCTACAGGACCTTTTCCAGATACAGTTATTTGCAATGCAAAGTACCTCCATTCTACAGCTAACAGTTTGCCCTTGGCAGAGGTTTCTGCTTGGACACACAATAAGGTTTGCCCTATCTTGGTACAGGTAGCCAAGTCTTGAGCTGATCCCAGTCATATGCTATGAACTTTCAAAACACTGTTACTTTTCACAAAGGCAAAATACACGTGCAAGATTGGTCTTATTTCTCATTTAATTAAGTCTAATAACTTTCAACCTCCAGGGTTATCAGGAGAGAACAGCTTGCATATGCCTGATTTCTTGCCATGGTTTTACATTTCTTGTGCCTTTCCTTGGGCCACATATACTTTTGGCTCTTTGTTACTGCCCAGTGGCGGCATGAAGTCAATTGATAAAAAGGAAGAGGAGTTCTCTGAAACTGCCCAGCTGGCTGATTGGGATTCCTCAGATGCTGCTTCTAATAAGGCAAAGAGTGTTGCAATAATTTCTCTTGGTCTCAGCAGCAAATGCCACAAGCTCATGATGAACCACACCAGCATGTCAATTTTTCAGGGACCAAAGGCAGTCAGGGAGCTACTAGGAAAATTAATTCTGAGGGGTGAATGTTTTAGTTGCTGCTGAGCCCAGTACAGGCTGAAGAATCTATGCATGAGTGTTTATAGTAATACCCTTGAGTTTTTACCACTTCAAGTGCAAAAAGAAGTTAGAGGGAATTCAGTAAGCATAAACAAAACAAGCTGTTTCTCTCAGCTATACACAGCTTTATGCTTAAACCCTTCCTGCTGCTTAAGGAACAAAGAATTACTTGGTGTATGTTGCTGATAAGTGTAGAGCCTTTCCTATTTGTATTCAGAGTAACTAGGAGGTTGATAATTTGTCAATCTATGCAAATTTGAGAAATTTGAGTCCCTCTAGAATGCATAAGTCTGGCAAAATTATTTTGTATGGGGAATTTTTGCCCCAGCCCATACGGCGGATAAGGAGAGCACAAAGAGGAGAGTGAACCAGAGAGTGAACCCATATTTGGGAGGACCAGGTGCCCCTTTATCATTCTTTTCCCACCTTGTCTGGTGACCTTGACAAGTTACTGAATTTCTCTGTATCTCAGTTTCCAGATCTGCAGCAAGAAAATAAGAATATTTCCCTATTTGCAAAGTGTTTTGAGCCTTCTAGATGAAAAACACCACGAAAGAGCTAGTTGAAGTTATTAGTAATAGGCAGCTGTTGAAAAACTCTATTTCATTTAGGTATCTGTATAGCAGATGATAAATACACATTTTAAAATGTTACACATTATATGGCAGATTTCAAAATTCTGTCAAAGCCCTGTAAAGATTTGGCAGCAAATATGAACTCACATTGGTGTTTAGTTACTAACAGAACTTGAGTGCTTTTCTGAATGTCTATAGTGCAAATGTATGTTACATGTGTGTATAAGTAAGAATATTTTGAGTAAGAAACATGCACAGTCTTGTGCTCTCAGGGAAAAATCTTGTCAAGAGAATGAAGTAGTCTGATGCCAAACTGTTGGTTTCAGACAGCTCAGTTGTCAGAGGAGAGACAGGAGGTAGCTGGGTTTTCACCTCCCCTTTCCAGAGGGAGCACAGGCCTGGCTCAGGGACAAAGAGCATCCATCACTGTTCACTCCCCAGCTCCTGAAGCTGGCCTGAGTCAGCTGCAATTTGCCTATAAAATCCTACAGCAAATCCATCCTTATCACTGGTATTTACAGTAAATATTGAGCTGCAGTCTGAAATATTCTTAGACTCTTAGGCACTACAAAATCTGTCCCAGCAAGGGAAGTTCCAGGTGGCCCTGTGCACTTTGTTTAAGTTTTGTAGAATGGGTTAGCCAGTTCCATAAGAACTGGAACAAAACCCACTGAATATTCAAGCAGCCCTTAAGAATTGTTCCACTTGATGCAAAGCTGCTGCTGCTGTGGATTTCTATGAACATGAAAATACAAAACTTTTTAAGAGGATTCAGAAATGCTGCTAAAATGATGCTGTCATCCTCCCCAGGTAACTATATAGCCTTTAATGAGGTAGCAAAACATATGAAGTAGAAATTACTTCAGAAATTAATAATGTGTCTTAATGATCATTAGCTCAAGAGAACTTAAGGCTGGGATTGTAAAAGGAGTCTATGGTAGTTAGATGCTAAGTTTAATGTGATCTGGGGACTTGGGAGGTTCAAGTGCCTGTTTCTTTTGGATCTCTGAGAAATCCCAGTAGCTCTCTGTGCACATGCACATAGCAATGGTCTGTTTGTCTGCTCTCATTAGATCCTCCTCTTTATGCAGTACAAACTGTCTCAGTCTGACCCTGGCTCAGATCTGAAACTGGTGCCTTTGGCTCACATTTACCAGAGAAACTAAGCTCTGTCCATTAAATAATTTATGTACTACAGCTGCTTTTCCATCAAAGTTACCCAGTTACTATTTTGTATCTCTTACTGCTCTGAGAGCTTCAGGCAATGACCCAAAGTCATTGTCTGTACTGCAGGTATTATCCTCATACCATGCCCTCTGCTTCCCCTGCTTGAACCCACATATCCCATTGGCAGTGGAAGGGAAAGCATCATGACCAGCACCGATAAACTGGGAAACTGCCCCTACATGGCATGGAAAGAGCTGCAAGAAGGGATCAGTATGGAAAAGGCTGTATGGCCTTTCCTCAGCTCTGCTCTGCAGCTTGTCATAAATGAGATAATGTGAGACCATGCCAAAAGGCAACACGATACAAGATAGGGCGTGTTGTGCAGTATTACAGGAAGGGCATGTCATAAACATTACAGAGAGGAATTAGCTGATGCCCTTGTGTGAAGATTGCTAATCTGTTGGATGTTCATTTATAAAGATTCTGTTGAATTTTCTCCAGACTCCTTCCACTCCACCCCCTCTCTTTATAGCTTCCTTTTGCCCTTTCCTGACTTTTCCCAACCAGTACACATGGTACTAGTAACTCACATCAAAACCTTTCCATTCCCCGTGGCAGACCGCAGGGATGGTGTCAGGCACTATGCCAGCTGCCCCTACCAGCCAGGAAATTCACCTTACATTCCCTTTGAAGAGTTCCTTTCACCTCTGCAGCATTCCTATCTCCCTAAATATACCCCCTGCTTTGTAAATTCTGGGATTATAGTTCCTGACCTGGTTGTTACTGAGTTCAGCAAGGTATTAGTGGCATGAGCACCTGAATAGAGATGAAAGAAGCAAATACAATCTGGCTTGTGCAAGATGAGATACCTTGCTGGTTTGCAAGTTAGCTATTCTGTACTGTCTTCCCATTTGTCTCATCATCTCTTGAATGATGGAGACTCCTACTTTATCTCTCTTTTGACGTATTTCAGATATTCGTTTTGTTGTTTATGTAGATGTTTCCAGTCTAGGTATTGCTGAATCAGGTCCCCAGTGATGTGATAACTGAGATAGTTAAAGAGGTTTGAGTTTAGCAGCCTGTATGGTGTTCATGCCTAGGAAAGGTTTGATTCAAGAACATATACTTTCACTATACTACTGAGAATGAGTTATATAGACTATACAATATAGAGAAGGAAGGGAAGAGAACTAGGCACTGTGCAAGATATGAAATAGAGTCTACAGATGGGGATAAAAAAATGTCAATCTCCTGTTTTCTTTCTTTGGGGAGTTAATGATAAGCTCAACAGTTAAGTTCTGTTGCTCCATGCATGTTGTGATAGAGCTCTAATGCTCCTGCAAGAAAAGGTCTTTGTGTTTACTATGGACCATCGTACTTGGCTGCACCAAATACATCAAAATAATCTAGGCAGGCCTACAAGATGGTAAAGAAAAAGTAATTTTCTTCTAAATACTGAGTGTTTTTTATGTTTCTACAGAAGAGGAATGCTCTGTGTTTTAAATGATCGCTTTTTTGAAACATGAAATGGTATTTCTTTTGTCCAGAAAATACAAGCTACAACATTATTATTTCCAAGGTGTTGTCTAAAATGTGATTATTATTTTCACAGGATATGTTAGCAGGAACTAGTGTTCAGTGATTTTTTATTTTTTTTGAGTATCTCTAAAAACAATAGGTTGAACTGATCCATAACACAACTAGTAACTCCTCAAGCCCAGCAATTAGTCAACTATGGGATGAGTATAAACATACTAAGTAGGCTTAATTGCATATATTCATGGAGAATCAATAGTAAAAGAATGGTGCTTGCCTTCAGTTGCCAATGGTTAGTACTGATTGCAATTTTGTCTTAATTTAAGACACTTTCCCTTCCACCTGCTTGAACTTGTGGGGTTTTTAGCACTTTCCCCACCTGCCTTTCTGGAACTCACTTTTCATTTCTGATGAATTTAAAATCAGTGGGTCAGAGAAGGAGAGCAGAGGTTGCAGTATGGGAGTTGCAACAGAGAGAATCAGGCTGAAACTCATCTAAATTGTAAAAAAAAATACCAAACCCACTACACCAATTGAACCTCATACTCTAAAACAGAATGCTACTGATCTTAACTGTTACAGTGGTGTGAAGCAGTTATGACCAAGTCAGATAAATACAGTCCTGCCTGCCCGACAATAGCTACTTTGATTGCAAATCTCACAGCTGACCCTGGACCGCCTGCCTCCACACGGGCTATTAAAGCTTTGTGTCAGATATGACAGACACACATAAGACAGGACCTTGTCCCTAGCCCTGTACAGCACCCTGAGCATGCTGATTCTTTTCACCTCCACAAGCCCCAACTCAAAGGCTGCTGCTGATGCTCTCAGCTGCTTCTCTGAATTGCTCTGATGGGGGGGGGGTGGTCTCTGCATCCCACCTCTGACATCAATAACATCTCCTCACTCAGTCACAGGGATTCAGGTATCTTGTAGGTGGTAGCTTTGGCTGTTAAATAGAGACTGGATTTTTTTACTAAATCCTGAAGCTTTCCTTCTTCTTTCAGCATTTAAAATCAGCCATAGGTTAAGGGAAGAACACTTGATGCAGTGAACAGGTAGCCACAACTTGGTGCTAAGTCCTGCCAAACTTTTCCTGGCAGCTTTGTAATATGCTCACGCCAAACAGATGGCAAAAGCTGGCAGTTATGGGTATATTTTGTGGTGCAAGTCACGGCTGAGAGGAAAAGCTACACTGAAGAAAGCACCTCATTCCAAGCTCTTACAGTGACCTGCCTAGACCATATTATCTACACCTCCATCTCTTATACCACCACTGTCTATATTTAGCGTATGAGGGTGCAATAGTGGAAGCCTCTTGCAGTGTTTGCAGAGTGCCTCACACAGTTGGCTCACAGTTAGGAATAGAACCATATGGCTACTATGAAAGACTAAATTCTAATCACCTTGACTGTGGTGTGTTCCACAACAATATGTGCTCTTAGATATTCCTTGATTAAATGTTTTCATACACACAGACACATAACTGCTCCTGGGATCATGCAGAGTCTAGAAGGAGCACGGATATCATAGTGTCACGTGGAACAAAAGAGAATTTGATATTTCCTTGGTAGAGAACACTTAAGACTGTTACTTTTGAAGACAGTCCTGCTATGAATGGCTGAAATTTCAAAAAGTTTCCTGCTGTAATAAAGGAAAAGAAATGGTATGGGGGGTTCCAAATGAAGAAAACCTAACTGCAGTGTATTTCTTCACAAAAACCTTTCTGTTTCAAAGCTCTTCTGTAGAGTGATTAGAACAGCCCACTGGAAGTTGGAATTCCTGCCAAATGCCACTTTTGAGAAAGGTAGTCTAAATTCAGTGTCGCTTCCTTAAACCACAGGTATTTATCCATTACAACTCTATAGCAGTTCCAGCCCATTAGTTATGAACCATTATCCCTTAAGCAACACTATGTACTTGAGTTATTATTTGCCACTTGCTGGTCCTTGTAAACATGTAGGACTACATAATTTCCATTTTATTCTGAGATTCATTCCAGCAGGGACAGATGATCAAACCCAGACCTCACATCACTCTAACCATGTTTTACTTCCTCCAGCTGTTTGTAGCTTAAGAGTGTGCCCTGACAAAAGGCAATACAGGCTATACCAAAGCAAAGCCAGAACGTAAACCTGAAGGTGGCCCATGGCAGTGCTGTAATTCTGCCTTCTCTCCCTGTCCCCATATCTCCTCTTGGCTCTCTGTGGCTAGCAGGGATGACAGTGGGGAGACAAAACTATTTCTTTCTGTTAAGGGCAACTCACTTGCCCAGTCTGCCCACTGCAGGCTACTTCTGTTGATGCCTGCACAGCGAGGAATCTCATTCAGTCACAGAATAAAGACTCAAGGCACCATACACCAGGCAGGCAGGTCCTGCTCCTCCACCCACCACCACATTTCAGGCAATGATCCCTCCCTTCCAAATGACTCTTCTAGCAATCAGGATTCAAGGCTATGTTTGTGTCTGTCGTGCTTGGCTGGCTTTTAACTGATTTATTGCTTAATTGCAAAAAACACTGGCAGAAAGCAAGCTACCTTCAGCTTTTGAGCCTTGATTTTCAGTGTTATTTAGATTCCAAATAGGCATCTGATGGTACAGCCAAAAGTATAAAGCGATAACTGTGATTTTCACCAATTTCCATGAAACATTCCCAACTCAGTTAATGTTTTGCACAGAAACCTCTCTCATTTCCTAGATGGATTATACTGTGTGGCTAAAGAGACAGTGGAAAAATCCTTATGTGTCATTTAAGTCCTCAAATTGAAGCCAAAATGACATTTGAAGGATTAATATGTGTTGTGAACAGGAGAATTTTTTTTTTTTCATGGTTTTCATGGTACACTTTCCTACTCTGATACAGCTATTTTCTTTTTCATTTCTAGTTTTTTCTAACAGAATACACTGGGCCTCTTCTAATATATCTGCTTTTTTATGTTCGTCTGTCAACTATTTATGATCAAGTGGAAAGTGCAAAGAACTTTCGTCACCCAGTGGTTCAGTAAGTGACACTTGTGTGAATTGTTTTCCTGAAGGATAGGGAGCCAGAGGGCTGGAGACTGCATGCCTGGTCACAGAATCAGTGGGAGTTTCAGATTTTTCTTATCAATATCAGTTTAGCATTTTAGCAGCACTCATAAGCCTGACCAAAAATGAGATCCTTGTTGCAATGGTCACTGTACCTGGTCACAATGGGAGATGCAGTATTTTCCCCAAAGAGTTTGCACTCTAGACACACAGCCTAAACAGAAGGTGAAATAATAAACACAGTGGGTAGAAACCCAAAGTTGCGCCTGACAGAAGAGAGGACAAGACTTCAGATGTCCCTGTCCTAGTCTCTTTCCAGCATATTCCCACTCATAAGATGCATGGCATCATCATCCAACACAGAAACAGATAACTATCCCCACACCAGTTTTCACCCGGGCACAGCTAGGAGAAATTTAGAGAGGTCTGCATGTCATGAGTCAGGTCAAGAACAACCAAGAAACTCAAAAGAAGCACCACAGGAATTCAGAACTAGTAACCTGATTTTCAAAACTAATCTCTTCAAACTGCAATTTTCCCCCAGGGTTATATGCAACATACTGAGTTTTGAAAGACTTTTAAGAGACAAAAAAAATACAAGAGCTCTGCCACAGTTACAGAACAACAAAGAGCACAAGTTGTATCTAGCCATACATAAACAACATGCTCATATATAAGCGTAAACCAGCTTTGCTTCTCTCCATCAGTGGAACAGGAATGCTAACAAGGAAAGTAAAACAGCTCTGATGTAATACAGCAGGAGCTGACCACAAGGAAATGCAACCTGCTTAGTCTGCTGTAACTCAAGAGCGTGTTAAAAAGCAATGAAGAGAGGGCAGCCAAACAAGACAGCTTTTTACAAACTTGGATAGTCCCTGCCATTCCAAAGCCTTTTGAAGGACTCTGGAAGAAACAAAGCAGATCTGATCAATGGGAGGGATTAAAAACTTACAGACAGGAAAGTGGCAAGCAGCTGTATAGGGTAACTGCTAGGGAGGCTCAACATTTTAAAAGAGAGTTTCTGGCAGCACGGAAGAGGCAGCAATACCTTTACCTTCTTATAAGTGGGCAAGAGATGTACAGAATCCTTGCAGTGACCACTCCTTTCCAGGTTCATCTGAGGTCTTGATTCTAAGCCAAATTAATTTTAAAATACTCAGCAAAGCTGGAAGTTTGCTCCAGACTTTGGATAAGTCATCAGTTGTTTTGAAATTTTCTTAACTTTCTCTTGTTTAATTAATTACTTTGAAATTGTTTAATCTTTGACTCTGGCTACCATACAAGATGCATAATAAAAGTATTTGAGATTTCACATGCTGAAAACTATGTTTTATGTCTTATAATTGATTTGCAGTGAGATGGGCTCTGGTAGTACAGTAAATGTAACCAAGATAAAATGCCACCAGGAATCACTCTTGACATTTGTTTCTGAAGCTCAATCTTTATGAGCTGCAACTCATTCTCAGAAACAAATGAGCAATGGCTGTTGTTGTTCCATAATCTTCCTCAAAAGAGAATCAGGATAATAATTTCTACAACAATTACCTCATTTCTTTGTAACGGGTAACAAAAAAGCCATCAGAATGGATTAACTTTGCAACAAAATCTCATTTTGCATCCACAAGGAAATGAAACACAAACTACCTCCACGCAGCTACTCGAGTTGGCAAAGGACAAGGAAACCATTCAGAAGATATTGAAAATGTTTTTAAATGTCAGACACATCCTACATGAACATTAAGGTGGCATTAAAACATGGGAGACATCTTTTGGAAAAGCACAGCAGACGCCTGCTTGTATACACAGCTGTCCTGTTTAATGTCTTGGCAGGTCTATGTATCACATCCAGAGCTCAAGGAGTTCTTTTCAATTCAAGGCTAGTAAAAACAAGTTGCTTCTCTGCAAAATTAAGGCAACTTTGTGTAACACTGAAAATGATTCCATCAATCTTTGGTGCCAGATGCTTCAATTAAGACAATATCTTAAATCCAGCAGTTTCAGTGTGACTCTGCAGTTTTGGAATATCAGTCCGTATTCCTTTTATGACATTAAACTGGGAAGTAATAAAAAGCAATCTTTCGCTTACCTTAATTTCTTTATTTTTTTTTGTCTTCCAGTTTGGCCTGCTTCTGCCATTGTTTACACTACATTAGACATCTTCTGGAGACGTTATTTGTTCACAAGTTTTCGGGAGGGCACACTCCTCTGAAAAATATGATAAAGGTGACAATACGTTTATCATTTTGTGTAAGAGAGAATATCCTCTTATCAAAGCAGTCCTTGGAAGAAGATAGGAAAATAAAATATAATTTATTTTCTAGCTCCTGGAATTATGATTAGTCAAAATACGAACACAGGAAGAACTTCAGGGCCATGTCTCCAAGGACATGAACTGAAATCAATGTCCATTTTAGCTCCTGCATGTCAATGCCCACTTTGGCTCATTCTCCCAAGAAGCTGATTGCCATGTCCAGGACATTTTTTAGACTGAGCGCTATTTTATTATGACATATGCTGTTGCAACACCTAGGAATACTGACAGAAATCACACTGCACTTCCACAGTGCAATATAAATATGGAGCAAGAGACAGGCCTTGCAATAAGATGCTAAAATCAAATTGCAAGTAGAAAGAAATTTATTTTTTTTTTTTCTTTCTGTGAGTGGAAGCCTCGGGAAGGAGGATATTGAGCTGTCTTAAAGTCTTCTGTCTCCCAAAGCCTCCTGAGTTTCTTTTATTTCACATGCTCTATCTTGCTCATTTTCTCTCACTCTATCCCCCACCTCATTCAGTGTGATGCAAAGACACTCCCTTTAAAAGTTTTGCAATAAATTTAAGATTTTAGCGAATGACATAGATATATGGCCATGACAGGGGGCTCAACTCAATCCCAATTGGAAAGGAGGTAAAGAGGTACACACCTAGAGAGATTGTTTTGCAATACACAGTCTTAAAAAAAAAAAAAGATAAGATCAACTAAACGGTTTTGGAACCAGAGTGCCGTTTCAAAAGTGATTTATGGATGTGGGAGGTAAAGGCTTACAGCTACTGTTGTCCCAACGTGTCTGTGATGCATGTACCATAGTGTCACTGCATGACTGCAGCCCTACTTGCAGGATGGAGCTGTAGCCAGTCCCAGCACACTGCTCTTCCCAAGAAGGTCTGAGCCGAGGCCCTGAACTTAGACACGCAGAAAGGCTTTAGCAAGTCTCCAGGGTGGCTTCAGTTTGGCTGGTGGGTTTTGTTTTTCCCTTGCACGAAGGATGGGAAAAGTGACCCCTGTACAGGGCAAGAACATCATCACATTAACTCTGCTTGGGCTTTCCCAAGACCACATTTTTAGTCACCAGGCAAAGGCAGCTGAGGTGCTGCTTTTTAACAAGAAGATGATGTGGGGCTGAATCCATGGGAGTAGATACAGCGTGTGGCTCAAACATCTTCATAGGAACTGTGTGCCCTTTTTATGCCAGGGTTAAACTAGGTGTATTCACTTTTGGTCTCTAATGTCTCCGCTGGTTTAGTTGTTCTACTTGGCTAGCTTTATCTTGCTTGGAAATGCTGAGTTTAAAGTACAGTAACAGCTCATGGAACAGCACTTTTATTTACATGGCACAGCTCAGCTGTGTTAAGCAGCCCTAGACTTTTAATAGTACAACTCAGAGAAATATGCCCTTCAGTTTTAGAATCAGGTAAGGAGAAAACAAACATCAATTCCTACAACAGGCACAAAACATTCAACACAAAACAATCTACACTGTACATCCTTTTTTTTTTTTTTAGTGACTTCATAACATCTTAACAAGATCTACATTCTATGACTCAGGAAGCCCCTGCAAAGTCTTTCAGTGATCTTCTGGGTTTTGCACTTACAATGATTTATGCAGTTATAGTTTGTACTTCCTTTTCGCCCTTTCTAGTGAAAAGTATCTTTTGTCCATTCCAGGGCTGTGCCTTTTACTGGGGATTCACTTCCTGGATTGCCTACTACATCAACCACCCACGATATACGCCACCATGTATGTATAAGCAGAACAGAAAACTGACTTTGGTTCCAAAAAGCTTTTTGTATGCAAACTTAAGTCCTCCAAAATCAATAGATGGCCCCACTTGGGATCATATGACTAATCTGTCCAGAAATTAGCCTTTACTCGCTGTCAGGAGGAAGATTGTTGTGCAGGAGGCACTCTTGCTGTTCCTGTTCAGCAATGGCAATCCCTGTCTAGTTTTATGATCTGGAAATATTGGCCAAGTGGAGAAATCACAAAGATCAATATATTTTGCTCATCATCACAATATTTGTACTAAGAATGCAGGAGCCAACCTGAGCTGGCTGCATTTTATTGAAGGAGATATTTGTTTACTAAGGATACATCCTTTCCATGGAACTTAAGATTTATTTCTTTTTTCTCTGTGAGAGACTGTTAAAAATCAATCAGCTACTGCTGATAACAATGAAAAAAAATCCTGCTTTTTTTTCTTCCAGATCTCATTCATCATTTTGTTCTCTCTCATTGTGTTTTATTGTTGTACTGCGTGATTTTATTCATTGTATTTACTCTTTGAACATTTGCTTCTTTTGGGCATAATTGGCTTCAGTTTTGTTTCCTGCTACCTTACTTTCCTTGCCCACCTTAGTCCTTCCTTTCCTCTGTATCTTATACTTATTTGTGAGCTTTGGGATCAAAGGGTTTGGTTTGCCATTTTTATTTATGCTCAGTTAAATTACTCGTTTCTTTTTCAATCAAAATTTTCTCCTGCATGGCACTTACTTTCAAAATAACACAAGGATTCTGTTTCAAAATTATGTGGTTCATTGAAAGAGTCAAATTTGGAGTGTCTTTAACAGTAAAGCTGCAAACAATGTTGAAACATCCCTAGACAGTTTTTAGCAATCTAAAAATGTTTTAGAAACCATTTGTCCAGTCCACAGTCATATCCAGAGATGGCTGCTTTGGGGACAGGTAAGGAAAGGCAAGCAGGTAGTGGCAGAATGCTATGCAGGAGTGGCAAATTAAACCACACTGAGAAAGGCCCCATGGAGAAGACCTGATCAGAAACTACATACTCACATGTCAACATGTGTGGGTTGTTTGGAGCAGTTTTAGCACACGCCTTTGCCCTGACAGAGGTGTTGTGTGCAGGCCAGAGAAAAAGGGTTCTTAAATGTAAAGGTGTGATGAGACTTGTAAGGGAAGTATGGCTCACACATATGGGTTGTGTCCCTCAGACGTGACCATGGTTTCCTTGAGAACTGCAAACCTTTGGAGATTAACATGGTACAGCACTATAGTGGTCTGGGGACAGACCAAAAAGGAGAGGGCAGGCAAAGGTAGGTAAGAACTGCAAAACCTAAATGCATTTCTTGCATGGTGATGTTGTGAAGCAGTGGCTATGTAGTAGAGCCTCACTATCGAGGGGAAAAAAAAAGGCAAGTTATATTATAGGTTCTCTGCTCATGGGGACAGAAGTGCCTATGGATAAGGCTGTGATTCCTGGCCTGGTTCTGCCACTGACAATAACTTCATCCTTCTCCTTGCCTTTCTGAGGAATTCACTGCCACCAGCTGCTTTGACAGAGCACTTGGAGAGATGAAGCTGACAGATACTAGAAAATGTTAGGTGAAAACTGCCTTGAGATCTGTACTGAAGACACTGACATTTCTGGAGTGCCATTACTATTTACATTGTCTTCGTACTGCGTGTGATAATATCCACGCTTTCTGCAGAGCCTGCTAGGAAAGTGTTTCTGCTGCTCAGCACTAGGTTAATTTGATCCATAGCAAACCATGTGCATACTGTAAAATACAATTTCTAATTTCATTCTGTTTTCTAGCATTTGGCCACAGACAAGTTTCTTTTGCTGCCCTTGCTTTTCTGGTAAGCATAAAAATAAAGTTTTTATTAAGGACTGTGGAATAGAAGTAACCCATGATTTAACAAAATGCTGTAACACCACTCTGCATTTGTGTGTATATAAATATTTATACAAGATCATAACCACAGCCCTGTGTCCTTAGACTGGATTTAGTGATTATCTGTTAAGGTTTCTGGACCAGGAAGTCTCCTAGTACAGTTTACCTATACAAAACTTAATGTGAAGTACTGTAGCTGAGAGCCATGAGAACATCATCGGCATTATTACTACTCATAATTCTGTAAAATACTAACATTTAGACAGGTTGGAACTTGTAATTTTTAAAATACAGAAGAATAACATACTAAGCAGACTTTACAAAATACTGCATACCCTGAATAACTTAACCTCAACAGCTATTAAAACAACAAAACCAAACCCTGCCAAAGGGGGCTAAGGCAAGGGAAAGCACAGGTGAAGAAGAACGGCTGAGACTACTAAACCTGGTGTTTGAATGAGCATAACTGGAGTGAGCCAGAGGCTCACTAAGAAGTTCTCATCTGGAAATGTACATTCTCTTTTGTCCTCTGTGGGCATTGCACTTGGAGTGCTGACTTGCCTAAGCAAGGATGAGTCGGTAGCTAAAGCAGTCAGCCTCTTTGGAAATCAGATACAGATCAGTTTCCAGAAATACAACAGCAAGATGGGACAGTAAGGCATCTAGGCTCCTTCAGGTAAACACTATTCAGAAAAGGGTTCAAACAAGTCCTTAGCAATATTTGAATGCTTTCTTAAATCGTGACCCTTAAAGATCACAGTTTGTCTCTGAGATTGGCTATGCAGTTCTCAGCTTTTCCTGCTCTATTAAGGTATAGCAAAGAGAAGCAAAATACTCAGTGGGGGTCTACAGCCAAAAGTGATATTTCCATACTGTGGAGACAGGAGGTTGTGGCAGCAGTGGGCAGTGGTGTGCCCACAGCCTTATTGCCTCCTACCTTCCCAAGCTCAGGGGTTGCCTGAAACCAAGTAATTGCTTGCCTGAATATTCAGTGCTGCCAGTAAAGCTAGTCCTCACAGAAACCTCTGCATAGAAAAAGCCTCCTTTTCAAATCAAACATCCTTCCTTACCTCAAGGTAATGCCCCACTATAGCTTTTATGGAAAATGCTCCATCAAGCAAAGACTTGAGTCCTGTTGGGGATATTTTCAGTAAAATATGGCCATTCCCTTCAGATCTGCATCAGTGCCTCATCTGTGGTCTGCATTCTTGCAGCTCTTTTGAGAACTTCGTACCCATGGAAACTCAAAACCTTTCCCTTTCAGACCTTGTTCTGGCAGGTTTCCAGACAATGAATTTAAAACAGCAACATAGAAAATAAAGTAATTTGAAACTACTTTCACAGGTTTCTAAAACATATGAATAAAATATTTGGAAGATTTTTATTTCCTGTTTTTTAAGGCTTGTCTTTATTACATATCCCAATTTAAGTGTATTCGTCTGCAGCTGCTGTAAACAACAGTACTGAGTAATCTGAGAAGTGTCAGGAGGCCCTTCTGAAAGAGTCTCATATTTAGAAAAATTACTCTCAGATTTGCAAGGATGTTTTTATCGTAGGGTACACATGGAATATAAAGAGGAGAGACAGTATGTAGACTTCAATATTTTATCATCATAAATATGGTAAGCTTTTTTTCTGCTGTTCCCCACTGCCCCATATTTTATATCTGAGACACTAACTCAGGACTAGCTTACATTTAGCAGCACTTCTTGATACAGAGCATTAGCAGCCACATTTCTAAAGAGGGACTTAAGAGCTAATTACAGCAAAGTCCAGCTGCAGAGTCAAAGGTAAGTCAATAAAAATCCCTGCAGAAATGCCCTTTGCTTGGTTTGCTTAGAATATGTTAACTATAGCGTGTGGATTTCTTTTGCTGCACAATAATGTGAGCATTGCACATTTCGGTATGTACGGTGTTTCACAAAAACAGTTTTAACTTTGAAACTTTTTTCTTTAAAATCATAGTAATCAGAAAAAAAACCCATGTTCCTAGCTCATAATTGGAAGTACGTAAATTAAAATTACTTCTATTGCTATGGCTAGAATTATAGCTTCTGCTATGGTATTTTATAATAGAATTTCCTTTTCTGGCTATTTAGTGGTTTACATCTGGTGTTTATGATAGATGTCAGCCAGTTAGTTGTAATTAAAAAACATAAAAGGACTGCAGGATTTGACCTATAACTACATATCCATGCAGAAAAACTGCTTTGCTAATAGAACTGATTTAAACTTTCCTAAAAAAACCCACTGAAATCTCTCTGCCAAAAAGGGGAAAATTCTTCAGCAATGCTATCTACACATTGTTCTTTCAGATAATGGCACATTTTAATATAAAATGAAGTTACATATTCCTTTCAATTAGTTTTAAATTAAGTTTGCAATGGATTATGTTCAGAATTGGCTTTTAAAAATTACAATTGTATTTCTCATTTCTGTATTAATTTTATGACTTTACACTGTTAACATCTCTAGTTTTTAGCAGTCTTCCTTTTTTTTTAATTTCTCAATTTTATTCCATCCTTTCAAAATATAGAACGATGATACAAGAAACCACAGCTTTGTAATACTGCTTTTTTTCAGTTTGAGAGGGAAAATCAGTCTTCAAACCCAGAGATGACTAAAAAAAAGTTCAATCCAGTCCAAGTCTGAAATATACGTATAATTTTGTTTTTCCTCAAAAAGGAGGGGAGGAAAAAAAAGCATAAATTAGGCTGTTGTACTTACATCCTTCCTTTTTCAGAATTGGAAGTATTTTCCAACCATTTCACACTTTAAATATGGGTAGTAATTTGGTTTGATTCTACAGTTGCAATTGATGAAATACTGAAAGCCATGAGCAAATCTGAAATCACCTTGTACTACATACATGCTGTATAATCAAGTGATGAGAAATGGTACTTCTTCCAAAGATTTAAACTATCATCTAAATATTAAAGACCAAGTTTGAGAGGTTAGTTAAGGCTGGAAATGGCCTAACGAGAGAGTAGCAGAACCAGGAATAATACTGGTTCCCTTCATTTACCAACTCCTGACTACTGTCCATCCAACTAGTCTGCCCTTCAGAGAGCCACCACCTCTTTATTCACACTATTTTTCCTTCCCTGTATGACTTAGCTAGAGAACTGGTGACTGTGCTCTGTGACCAGTGTAACAACAGCTGAGTGTTATGCTCAATGCCTTTGAAAGGGCATGCAGGAAGAGAGTAGGGAGTAGGCACATAAGCTCATTACATCTTTACAAAGCAATCGGTCAGCTTCTCACCTGCTTCTTTGGAGACTGGATTAAATCCAAATCCTGACAATGATGTTCAGCTTATAAAAGTATCTTACTAAATTCCTTAGACCCCAGTGAGCATCTGTCTCCCCAGAGCAAAGCATGTCACACGTGCTGGGCATGGAACCACACTGATGGCCACTCTGTGCTGAGCTCCATGGAGCTGAAACATGGGTTTTCACCCCAGGCTGCACCTACAGTGCTCACTAGACACTTATGTTTAACCAAGATCACAGAATATATTTCCCATGGGAGGGTAATTTTGGAGTACATATTTTCTGGACACAGAGACTAAGTTGCAATAGAGGGATTTCGGTTATGCGCTGCAATGCAGTTACAGCATTTTAGGCATACAACTGAAAATATGTTTTTAATGTCTTGCAGATGTGTGAAGCTGGAAATCACTTTATCAACGTAGCTTTAGCTCACCAAAATCACTCAGGTCTGTCTTTGTTTCCTGTTTGTCTATATAAGAGTGAAGTATGCTTAACCTATCCATCTTCCACTGGTATACAGTAATTTATGTATCTACATCCACAGAATAAAGAAAGATGAATTAGGTATCATGCCATCAGTATGACACCTTATAAATAAATATAGTGGCAAGGAAATATTAGCAACACTGTTGTTTCTCCCTAGCTTATAACAAATGTATCTTAATTAGGCGCAACTGCAATTTAAGTACGTATGTGAGCAGGGAAGTTTTCTAAAGCATCCTGCTGACAACAGAGAATATAATTTAAAATACGTTTCAAAAATTTTTAAAGTAGATTGCAGAGTTTTTAGATACATGTATCTCATGTAAAGACACACACATATATAAATACACAAAGAAAGACATGAATACCTACACAGACATCACTGCAAGTGTTTGCTCTTAAAAGGCTGCTCCAAGCACAGCTTTTCAGGACCTTTTGTACCATGAGAATAAAAGTTATACTATAAATACTAGAAAGTAAAATATATTTTCAGATAATAATAGTGTAGTTTCCACTATAACACCCAATTTAAGAAAATACTTCACCACAGTATGATCAACTTCACACACTGAAGTCAGTTCCTATTCTAGAAAGCTTTTGATGTGCTGTGGTTAAGAGGGTGCTTATGTTGTTTGTTGAAAGGGGCCTTAATCAGTTTAAAAGCGGCAAGACCAGAATAATTCATCCATGTTCTCAGTGTCTATAAGTATTGAAGATAGCACTGTTGCCACAGCTTCAGAATGAAGTGTTTCATATGTGGCATTTTGTGTGAGCATTATCAGTGGCTGTAGAGAGCCATCCTGTTAGCTCTGGAGTTGTTCTCCTGTTCTGCTCTGGGATGAAGGATGCAACAGGGGACAGGTTCATGCTCCCGAGTCAGGCTGAATAAGACACAGCTGCATCCTGTATATCTCAGGAGAGTGCCCTGATCCCTCATCTGCTGGCTAGTCCACATTCAGTAACTGTTCTTTCTCCAAACAAAGATTGCACCCTATGAAAATGCCAGACCTTCCTGTAAAAACTGATGCATGGCTCCCTAAGCATCACTGTCACTGGGATAAATACATCTTTTGCTGTCTTAAAAGATTTAAATGAAACTTTTCTAGCAAGTTGTCCTCATTGGTCAAGGGGATGGCTGTTACACAGGCACCTTGTGATAAGGCTCATTTCCACTCCCTGTGTTGAAAGTGTTTTTGTCTTTTGGCTTTTCTTCCCTTCTTTCTTTTTCCTTTCATAAAGGAAGTAAAGCATGTTTTCCAAGTCCAACCTACAACCCCTTCACATGGCTCTTCTTGCTGGTATCCTGTCCCAACTATACATATGAGGTACCTGACCTTTTTCTGCTTCCATGGAAAGGGTGGGTGGTTACTGTGTTTCAACCTTTGCCTGCAGAAAAATCTGCAATACCTCCATGCAGTTTCCTCTGGACATCAATCATTACATTCTACATGTCAGAATCTCCTTGCTCCCACAAATGTTTCTCTACCAGACCTTTGTCCTCCCTCACATCAATATTATGAATCTTGTGTCTATTCCCCTCCACTACAGACTTCCCAGAGATCCAAGGATTTACCACCCATCTCTTCACCCCTTCCAGCACACTTCAGGGTTCCTTTCTAGCCATTTTTACTCTCCCATTTCCTGGACAAGAATCACACTCTTCTTCCAGAGGGAGCTTTTGAAAACTTGCCCTTTTGTTTTACATGAAGTATACAATTAAGAGTGCCTTTTTCTTTGCCACAGGTTGGGTCTTGGATTAGTTTCACAGTAATGACACAAACCCTGCCAGGTAAGTGTGAAAAGAACGAAGATAGCCTCTAAATTGTAGTTTGCAGAATTGAATTCTGGAAATCTAACATTTAGCAAAAAAATTCTACCACATGAGATACTGCCACCAAATTCCCCTTGTGACATGACTGTATAAACCTTCAAAGTGCTACCCTCAGAAAGCTGCAGAGGATGTAAACACTATTGCAACACCTTCTTTTGATCAAAACCAGCTCTCTGCTTCTTGTGAAATATTGTTTCTTCTGTTTCCACAGGAGAATAGACTTTGAAATTTAGGGAAAAAAAAAGAAAGGCAGCATACTTGGTTTACAGTCAATCATTTTCATAAAGGAAAATTTCTTTGCATTGTAAAACTCGAATAAAAATTCTAATAAGGAGAGGAAAATGGATGTAATTAGTATTTCAGGAGAGGAAAGGCACACATTCCTGGTAGCATTTCCCCATTTGCTTGTAGCAGTCAGCTAGCCTGTAAAAGCAGCCTGCTTAGTAGCATTTGCAACTCTTGCTTAGTACTTTCCTGCATCCTTAGAGACCTAAATACCCATACAAATATGGTCCCTGGGACTAAGCTTTCCAAAACATTCATTTTTTAATTACTTTTCTGTTCCAAAATAGAAACCTATAAAAGCTACTTGCAAAGAGTAGACCCACATGGTTTACAAATGAAAAAGAAAGGAATTTCAAAAGTGGATTAAATTGCATCATGCAAAAATGAAACTCTTAATTTTGTTTGACAAGATAGAACATTTCTGGGCTTTAGGTTCTGGCATAGAAATTACTTGAAAATTTGAGGACACTGTAGGGCTGTGTTTAGGAGGGCAGGGAGCAGCAACATATGCACTACACCCACCCTTGCTATAGCCGTCCCAAACAGAACTTGACCAGCTGTGAAATTTTAAGGAAGAAAGGGTAATGAATTTGCAAAAAGCACCTGTAAAAGCACTTCCCACTCAGTGCCACTCAGCCTGAAGGGGCTGAAGTACCTGAGGGACTCCTTACTGGCTCCTGACAACCACAGCAGGGGCCTGGGCAGCTACAGTTGTCAGGCTTTGTGAGACCTTGCTGCCAGGCAGCTAAATCGATTCATGCCCTGCTGCCTACTTGCTCCAGGGCTGAGCTCCCTTTCCATGCAACAGGAAGTTACAGCACAGCTCCCTGTTGTGTTTGGGAGCCAGAAGCTGAAACAAAGAAATATTATAGGCCAAAAGGAAACCAGAAAAATAGTTGAGAGAAGCCATGGGTAATTTTGTGTTGAGACAGCACCATGTCCAAGGAGGCCTTACAATTTATGGTGGAGTCATGGGACATACAGGGTGTGTCTAATAGATGTGAACATCATCTCTGTGACTTCTGATGTGGAGGCTGAGCCTCAGGCTATGGGGTATCAGCAGGGGCAGAATCAACTTATGTCTGCCCACAGAACAGACTAGAGACTTTTTCATAAGACACTCCTGTGTTCACAGTAACAGACATTACAAGAAGACGCATGTTCCATTCTTTTTTTTTCTTTTTTTCCCTTGGTAGCTGGCATTTTTGCTTTCGTGATGGTCATCCAGATGTCTCTCTGGGCCCAAAAGAAACACAAGCTGTACCTGAAGAGATTTTATCCAGAGGTGCGGAGGAAAGCCGCTATGATTCCTATCATCTACTAAGCTCTTCACAAGAGTTGGAGCCTAAGCACACAGTTCAAGAGCTAACTCAGAGTAAATGAGCCATTTCATTCAGTAACCAAAGTGGATCAGAGAAAGAACTACTGGATATCTTTTTCAGAAAATTAACAGTTCAAGATGAAGAGCTTTTAATTAAGTGAAAATATGTAGCTCTTGAATTCTTCGTTCCTGCTAAAAGATATGATTTAATTAGATTTTCTGTAATGGAGCTAATTGGGAAGGGACAAGAAAATTGCTTATATTGAATGTTAGGCTACATATTTAGCTGGTGTAAATGGGCACAGATGCTGCTAAAATTAACAAATACAGCTCATCTACATGCATTCAGGCCTGGTGATTTTAAGGTTCAGTGTTAGATGTTGACAAGAGCCTCGGATTTTTGCATCAGAAGATGTTTTACAGCCTCGTTTTTATTAAACTACACAGAAACAGCACATCCTGCTTCGGCTCCTCTACAGCATCACATCAAAGAATGACTGCTATACTGTTAGCAGAGTTTAGTGTAGCTTTACAAGGTTTTTCTTTTTTAATTGAATCTCATAGCAAATTATTCAATACAAATTTGCTTAAATTGGTCACTGCAGAGAGGTCTGGCTTGCTTTTGTTTTCAGGTAGGCAGATGAGCCCCGCAGTCCCAGGAGGGGACTCTTTGCGAGGTGCTTCCCATCTTGCTACTAATTTGCAGCATGACCTTGTGTGTATCTTTTAAGCCCATCCACCTTTCTCACGTTGAACAGTTTTGGAAATAGCTGAAGATTTTCTGGACTAACAAGCATGTTAAGATCCCCTTGTTCAGTGCCTGACAGCGTCCAGATACCGTTCACCTCACTTGTGTCACACACCGTGAAATCCTTGGGCACGAGGTGAACCAGAGTACAGCTCGTTACTGAAAAGAAAAGGGATCCTGCTAAATGCATTTCAGTCCCTGTCTCAACTGCCTCAAATGGACACTGCTGAAAGGCTTCAACTTCCCTTCAATTTGGTCAGACTCTATTACTTTGCTTTCTAGGATATTATTTTGTAAGGGATTCTCTGGGCTTGTTGTTCAAGTCCTGAAAACTCTGTTTAGCTCCATTTGTAAATCAGTGGTGTCCATGTTATGCAGAAGCACAATTTTACTTACAGGAAGAAAAAGAACCAGAATTGGTTTATCGATACTTCAGCAAGTATTAAGATATGGAGAGTAAGGACGTGAAGTCCAGTTTCCATTCTGTTTCTGTTGACCAATGTCTTTTGGTTCCCTTAGGATGGTGAAAAAGCTTGACTAAAGAACTTTAACCATTAGAAAAACACCATAGCACACAAGCAAAATGAACAGTTTCTCTCCTAAAGGCTCTATTATCTTTGTGCCAGCTCAAATTTTTTAACAAAGTTAATTTGTCCATTCAATTGGGTTTATATCCCCCTTCTACTGTTTAACTAGTGCCACTTGTCTTTTTACCAACTGTAACTCAATTTCATGTTTGTAATGTAAATAAATCACTTTCTATATTTTTTAACTTGTAACCTGTCAACACCTAGAATTTTTTATTCCTCTCAGCAGAAAACCCTAGTCACAGTGAACATCCAGTTCTCTAACCTAGGGAATAAATAAATATCCTGCCAATAGATATCTATTTTTTAAAAATTTTTTGCACTTTTTAGTCAATTACACCCAACAACAATGTTTTTGTTATTTTTTTCCAGCCAGTGCTAGACACATGAGCCAAAACTTGCCTATTTTTTAAATCCAGCCACTGGAACTGTTTTTGATTCATGTTGATTAAAACCCTCATTTTTAGCAATCTTCAAATTTAAAATAGTTCATATGGGAGGTTAACTTGCCAGAATTACATATTTATCTGTTAATCTCTTGATTACAATGGCTGCAGTTTTACATCTGTTTAAGACATGTTTCCAGAGTGGTCCCAATTTCTAGGAGCATGGTTCCTATTCAACAGTTACCTTAGGCAAAGGGAGTACTTCAGGAATTGCTTATCTCCCTGCTCATTAGTTGATCATTAAGTACATGGGATGGGGGTGAGAAGGGTTTTGGCTCCCACAGTAAATAACTAAAGTTTTAAAATGAGGGTAAGAACAAAACCTAGGTGAGAACAAATGAAGACACATTACAGAAGTCTGTCTCAGATAAACATGGCAGATATCTTGATATTTATAAATGGGGCATTGACCAGCTAAAATTACTCAGAACACTGTTAAATGCCTTCACAAATAGCAAGCCATCCAACTTCCCACACCTTCACAGATCTTTCCGTGTTACCCTGTCCTCTCTGATTTTCAGAGGAAGTTCTATGGGATTAGAACAGGTAAATTAACTTTCTGGCATAGGGATATATATTTTGCTTTAAAACTAAAAATATAAAAAAAGGGTCAGCCTTTGTTTTGAAAAACATTTTAGGGGCCTTGCTTTGAAAGAAAACCCTAAACCAAACCAAACACACACAAAAAAAAAAAAACCCTAAGCAAATAAAAAACCCAGACAAAAAGTAAATGTTGTTACATAAAAAGTTCTGAAGGACAGTGATTTTAGTCACATGTGCCATGCACCTTTGGAATGCAAACAATCATCACCACAAGTATTTTCATAGGAAAGTTTGTCATGACTGTGCTGATTACTTGGGGGGAAAAAAAAATTACTTATTATGCACTAAATATACTGGGTTTTCTTTTATTAGCAGCTGATGAGGATGTAAATGGTTAACTGCAAATTCCCTTGGCAATATTTTCTCTTAAGCACAGACCTAACTTTTGCAGATCCATCAGTAGAAGGAAGGCATGGGTAAGGCCACACACCTATGAGAATATCATTGTGTTTCAAGGTCAAAGGGAAGGAGTCTGCCTCCAGTGTGAGCCATCAGATGCAGCTTGGGCAGTTGCTCCCCACTTTGGCCACTTCACAGGCATTGCTAAATACATCAACATTCCAGTGCATTGGGTGCCCTGGTGCCCATGGAAAAAGCAAAATAATCAGGACAGTGTGAATTACATTTTACAATCCTGCTTCTCCAAGAGAGCCATGAAATCCACTACTTGAAAAAACAAAACAAAACAAAAAACCAAAAAAACCCCCAAAAACAGAACAGTTTGTTCCTTTGAGCTAAATCCCTTTCTGATATTGTTTTCCTCAGTTTTTGCATCTACAAAGGTGACAGACTGCAGGGCAGTGCATCCACTCCTTGTGACGCCCTGTGGCCATCCAAAACTGCCCTGTAGCTTCTGCCAGGCCCAAGAGCTTCCTAACAGCTTCTAGAGGTAAATTACAGCAATTCTCACAAAAAGTAAGAACATCATATAGCAGAGAAATTGAGTAGCTGAAGTTGGAGACTCATTCTGACTAGATATGAAGAGCCAGTGCAGTCACTGGCACAGTTAGGACCTCATGTATAGAGACAATTCCTGCTCAATACTCAGAAGCTGAGTGATTTAAACCAATATACTACAAATAAAGCAAGGTACAGAGATATTTAGCCTACTAGACAAGAGTTTTGGCAGGGACCATGTAAAAGGAATAAAATCAGATAAAGTAGTAATGGGTCCTTCCTGGCCTGCCCAACAATGGCTGTGCAAACAGCATTGCTCCACCTGTGAGCTAAAGGAGTATCTCAGAATAATTGCTTCCTGGTCCACCTGGAAAGGCTGTTCAACATCTAAGTCCCTCCACGTTCACCTTACAGCTTGCAACTGGGTTTCTGCTGCCATCCTCCAGATAGGCGAGTCTCATCTTTCCCAAGGTATTCTCAAAACTTTAAAATTCAGGAGCCTATAGCTGAGCCTGCAGATATGCAGCTCTGCATTTTTGTGGCCTGCTCTTGCCATGAAATGCCAGCCTGGAAAAGAGCAGGCACCAGCTCAGGTTTCCTGGCGGTGCAGGAGGGCGTTGTGATAAAGAACCAAAGTGGCAGATGTTCCTGCACACAACTTGGCAGCCTATATTGGATCCCCTGTTTGAAAAAGCCCTTAAGACCCAGCCATATGCTTGTTTTATATGATGGCTACCACATCTTCACAGCTGACAGGACTGAAAATGATCTCAGTCATTTCATCTTTCC
>NW_008614441.1:62005-82617 GCF_000691845.1 Merops nubicus | reverse complement strand
AGGGAAAGTAGAGCTCAAAAGGACACTGAAAGCAGAAGAAGTGAATAAAGGCAGATGGTCATCTTTTTAAAAAGATGCTATTATCATCAAAATATCTTGTACTTTCCATTGTTTTGTATAAAGAAAGTGACTCTAAATTGGCTTTTATCACACTAGGAACTGAGATAAAGCAGCCTGATATCAAAGTAGTTCTCAGGAAGAGAGCCTGCAGTGATAGCTAAATATATTAAAATAAAAGTCACTGAATGTGAAGACTTCTAAAACACACTATAAGAGGAAGAAATCTATAGGAAAGCAAGAGACTATTTATCTATTTATAGTTTTAACAAGTGCTGCTGAACTAAAAATTAATTCAAACCATGAAAAGCTTTTCAGCAAGCTAATATTTTCAACATGATGCTTTATTGGCTTCCCTTTTCTATATTTTCCTTGGCACTGGTTTTGTCTTCAAGCGATATTCCCTGCCATTAACATTCATGAAAGCTTTTAGAGAACTGCACTGTATGGCTGTTCCTGTGTTCCACAGATAAACATAAATGTCGTGCTGTCAGTGCACACTGATTAGTATCTACATGAATAATATTTTATTATGAAAAGTCTGCTTTCCTATAGGTGAGTGCATAAAGGCTGTTGTATAGCTACGACTAAAGGCAATTTTCACATCACTGATGTTTAGCATGACAGAAAAATGTTTATTCTAATGGTCTCTACACGTATTTGGCTGTAGATGGCTTAAACATACAACTCTTCATGTGGGCAACAGAACCAATAGCCAAGCTGTTCTGGGCCTTTGTCATGGTTCTGGTGTTTGGCTATTCACTTGTCTTGCACACCAGAGACTGGCTCTCACCTGACTCTGCCCTCTGAGGGCATCTGAGAAAAAAAATTCCTTGTCCATCTTGTCTGACTGGACAATTAGTTGTCTAGGTGAGGAGCATCAGTTACTGCATGACTGAAATAATTTGCACTGAATTTCCTTGCAATGTAATAGTCAATCTAAAACCTCTTTACCAAAGAAAAAGACAAGTTAATTGGTCCTGAAATATGTGTGCTTAGATTGAAAAAAATCTACAACACATTAACAATTCCACAATACTCAAGCTTCTAATGTATAGCTGCTTTTATCTAACTTCTAAAGCCTTTGAAGACTGAGGAACTAAGTAAGAGGAAATCATTTATAGTTAAAAGAAATAGGATAAAAGTATTCAATAATACTAATGAATTCCTTATTTAAAAAAGCAAACTTCACATCTTTTGTCACAGAAATCTGATTATTGGCCAGCTTCCTCCTAATACACAGTATTATTCCTGTGAAAAAAGTAATATAGCTCTACCAGTGATCCCTTTTATTGTTCCTAGTACTCAGCCATACTCACTAAAGGCGGCTTTTTATTTGAGAATTACATTTTATCATTTGGTGGCTCTTTTAAAGCATTACAGGACAGGCCCCAGATAAGATGGACCATATCAAACATTCATTTCCTCTTACTCATACTGAAAAATTGACAAGTTTTCTGTTGACTGGTGAAACATTGTGACATTAAGTTCAAAACAAACAAATATTTAAAAAGACATCCCTTTTCAAGCCAAGAATAGAAAAAACGAGGTACTTTCTGTCTTTTCTATAGATAATATGTTACTATTTCCCAGGTTCAAGGGCATCTCTACCAAAGGAAACATTGATTATAGAAGAGGAAAGACCAGAATGTGGTTGCAGCATGCTTTTAGGGATTACTAGCTATGTCTTTTTGGAAAGAAATTTCACTCTTTCTGACAACTGAGCTTGACAGAAATGGATTAAAGATTACACATCTCCAATATTGTATCTAATGAAAAACAAAGTACCTGTTCTTAAACCAATAGGGAATATTTGTCAGATATATAAACACTGTATTCTTCCACCCTCTGGTTTACATCAGCTCTCTGCAGAAGGTGCTTTGCATTTGGACTTGTACATCTTTCATTCTAACTCTTGATTATTTATCTATTAGAGCTTTGATATACACATCGATGTTGTAGGAAAACCAGCTGTTGATTTCAAAACACTAAGGATGAAGAAGTAGTAAGTACAGGGGTGTTGTAAACCTGACAGCTGATGTCCACTCAGAGGCTCCGTGCCTTGGGCACCTATCCCAGGAGAGGGCAGTGCAATAAGCATTTACTGCAATCCAATAAAGGCAATGCGGATCTTGATTATGGATCTGAAATCAAATAAATAAGCAATTTATTTTGATTACATGCAAATATTTGCTGGGAGCTGTACCTCAAACAGTTTTGCACTTGCTGTGGAAATACCAATTTTAGAATAATTCTCACTTGTACACTGTAAGCACATGATGGATTTGCACAGAGCATTGCATGTTATGCAGGGAGTTGCAACATGTCTGGTTATTATATGTAGTTATTTGGTTTCAGTTTTGCTGAGGGGGATTAAATGCTTTTCCTTCCAGAGAAGGGGTGGCAAATTTTCCTGCCCTTACGAACTGCAATACCAAATCCTCAGGGCAGAGACAAGACTTTGACTGAGTGTGTCAAAGTTCATGAGCTTCAGAGAGGGAGTTCAGGAGTCATTCACTGACAGGAATCATAGAATCACTGTGGTTGGAAAGGACCTCTAGGATCACCGAGTTCAACTACTTTTCCTACTACAAGGAAATAACAATGTCCAGGGACTGCCCTGTTGGAGTGCTGCTGGGCCTGAGCCCACAACGGACCAAAGCCCATCTCAGCTACTGCTTCTGCCTCTCAGAGTCCCTTTGCCCATGGGCCATGGCCCAAGCCAGCAGTCTCAATCCTCAAGTTCTCTTTGAACTGCTCAAGAGCTAAAGAGTCACAAGGTGGCCACAGCTGTGCTAGGAGACGTGCTGTAGGTGCAAAGCCAGGATGCTGAAGCCAGATGCAAGACTGGCCTAGCCATCAAAATGAGCAGCCTGCCAGAAGTTTTTAATCCTTGAGCAAGCCATTGATGTTTGTTTCTCACCCCTTAGGTGACTCTTGTGGTCCTTTTCAGCCCGTGCTTGTCTAAGGCTGTCGCGAACCAATTGTCATAACCTCACAAATTGGTGATTTTTCATTGGTTCATGACAAAGGCACACATCTGACTTGCTCTCAGTGGCGGAGAACTGCCCAGACAAACAGGAGCAAGCACAGCAGCCATTGCCATCAAACACTTAGAAAAATGATTACTTTTATTTACTGACAAACACTTTATATGAGAGCACTAAATCTAGGCACGTCCAACAGGCAATATGGGTCAATCTGGCCTACTGCAGTTCTGGGGCCTCAGGACTGGAAGTGCATATATCACCCAAAAACAATATCTAAGCAAGCAAGAGGAAATACCTCACGTAATCACAGTCATGTTGTAATTATATGCGAATAATGCATTATAAAACATGTTGACAATATCCCCGCTTCCCAGTGGCCTTTTGAGCCGTCGCCTTTCAGATATCATTGAGCAAACAGAAATAAAATCAAATCCTTCAGCGCCCACAAATGTACGGTTGACATACACAATCAATAGGCAGTCAGAAAGAGAGAAAAACTGCAGCTTTCCCATTGGAGATAAGGAGTCGGGGGGAGAAACTTTGTTTCCCCCTCACCTTCAGCAGAGAAAATAAAATTGATTCATTGGTTACAGTGCAAGGAGATGAGCATCTCCAGCAGAAATTAAGGGCACAAACAAGGTCATAATACATAAAAATTTTCAAGCAGCAGCAGACGGGACTAGCTAAACTGACTGCCATTTTTACTGCAATTGTTGATAAAATGGTCACATTAAGAGGCAGGATAAGGGATGGTCAAAAGGTTAAGCCAGGCAGGCTGGTAGAGACAACATAAAAAAAATCCTCTGCCACAACAAATGTCTGCAGACAGGGCTTCTCCTGCTGCTGTAGAGAAGAATGGAAAGCTCAGGGCAAGTAGGGGTCCTGATGCCTTGGTCTCAGGCAAGTCCTGTAGGAATTACCAGCTGAAGCCAATGAAGGCTAGTGGTACCAAAAAAATCATGCCTGGTATTTCCATTACTTCTAGAGCTTCTGATGAATTTCCCTGCAACATTTTCTCTCTATCTCATTTTCCTTCATCTCTAGAGGATATAGTAATACACCTTTATGTTGCAGCAAAATATTCTACAGGCACAAGAAATGAAAACCATCTGTTCTTTGAATGTAAAGTGTCTCAGCTAGGATTTTTGTTGATTTTTTTCCCTTTCTCTAATTAGTACAACTAATCTATCAGCTTGCTTGCATTTCACACACAGCTGAAATACTAAGCATTTCAGCATAAGCTAGGAAAGAAGAGGTTAAATCAATGCAAAATCATGTTTTTTTCCTTCCAGTTTTTGATTTTAAAATTGAATGTGTATGTTCACACATATCAGAACATCCCACTGGGGACACCCCCGCTCCAAATCTCCATTTTTAGACAGCATTCCCTTGTTTCTGGAAGAAAAAAAAAAAACAAACAAACAAAAAAACCCCAAAAAAACCAAAAAAAAAACTTTTGGGCTGAGCACTGTAAACTGGAAAACATAGCGAAAAAAAAAAAAAAACCAAAAAAAAATATTTGGGCTGTGCACTGTAAACTGGAAAACATAGCACTTGATATCCCCAGTAGAAATATCCACTGACCACTCTGTGCATGGGAGTCTGACAGAGCTTGAAATGTGAGTGAACCCAGCCTCATACTTCAGACCAATGAAAAGTCAAAAGCAGCAGCAGGAAGACTCAGCATGCTGTCAAGGGGGAAATAAAGGTAGCTGAAAAGCTCTGACTTGTTCTTTAGCAGATGTAACACGGACTAAGAGTCTAAAGGGGAAAAAGGCTGTACCATAACTGAGATTTATTGTACACCCCAATTTTTTTTTTCCTTTTCCTGGAAATGGGCTAACCTTAAAGTGGAAGCATAGACATGGCACAAGTGTCCAGATTATTCTATCCATGGGATGGATGTGTCTTCTGCTGACCACTTACCTGATATAGAGAGATATCATCATTAATAAGCAGACTGACAGCCAAATTCCTCCTTTTGCTCTTAAATCATACACAAAGAATCCAATTTCTAACAACCCCCACACAGCACATGCCCTGTGTAAACAGGCATCCCAATCTCACTTTTAAGAGCTGCTTTTATAGAGGTTGCTTCTTGATGCTCCTCTGAGTTAATGTGGAAGGTGGGGGCACCTGGTGGTGATCTCCTAAGCAGTTCCCACCCAAGGCTGGCCAGACCCTGGGTGAAAACCAATCAGGAGTGTCTGTCTTTCCTGGTTGTGGACATCACCCATATGCCAACCCTCGTTCAGGGCTGGGGGCTTAAACCCCAGCACTTCAATGTGGTAGAGAAATGGATGAGAAACAGGCTGCCTCTCTCTTTACTTCCAGCTGATGTGATGGAGTTTGCCACTAACATGGGCTCATCTCTCCAGGGGCCAGGAGGAAGCAGAGGATCTGATGGAACAGGGGGACTCTGAGACCTACAGGGTCCCAGGAGTAAACAGGTGATGCAATGGGTCACATATTTCCCCATACACCTTGCTTGGGGCTCCAGCCCCAAGAGGCTTCTCATATACTCCAAAAGCAACCTCAGGGCGAGAAGGGTCAAAGCTGCCAGAGATATCAGTGTCCCTTTACCAGGGGTTACTGATCTGAGCAAGCTAACATCCTTGATGCTCTGCCCTGCCCCTCATGTTCCTCTGCCCTCGATGGTGCCATAGCCCATTCCTCCAGAACAATAGCTGCCCACAGCTGCAGATGGCCATTGTAAGCTCTCCGAGTGACATAAATAAAATAGATGTATGCAAGCAGACTAATGATCTACTCTAGGATGCTTAGTTATGATGCATTGAAAAGAACAGCTGGCTGTCAGCAACATATTTACCAGGAATTTAAAAGGCAACAACAGCCATATAATCCAGAGGATTTAATGACAGAGTGGAATGAATGCTGAATAAATGCGCCTTTTGATAAACTCACAAACATTTGGGGGATGCAACAGTGATTTATGTTCTTTTGGGAGAAATAAACAAATTAAGGATTTCACGGCCTCATGGAGACCAGATTTTGTAAATGTGAATTTCTGTGTACTCTCAGATTAACCTTTTCTCTCTTGGTATTAGAGGGAAATAAACCATGGAATTTTCAGCTTGCAAGAAGCTCCAGATTCTTGGTATTTAGTTTGCTTATTATTCTGCCTTCCCTAAATCAAGTGAGGAAAATTTTTCACATGCACTCAAAATGTATTGTGGAACAGAATTTTGAACTTGCTCTATAGTGAAACCATGAAATGACCATACCAAAATTTTACCTTTGTGGATGTCAAAAACTTCTGAGTAAAAAGTTTAACTACCACAGTGTCAAAATATTTCCTTGCAACATGGTAGAATCATTGCAATTCTCAGTACAGATTATAACAATTGCATTTAAAATTAAAGTAATACAAATAAGTAGTACTATTGAAAGGTAAATTAAAACTAATTTTTAAAAAAAAAAAAAGTGTTCTGCCTGAATTCGTTGTTGGGTATCTTCCTACAGAATTTTCAGATGTCAACAAAAGCACATTTTCCAATAAAAATCTAGAAAATGGCTTTGGACAGCTCCAAGGAATGTGCCAATAACTTCAGGTACAAAGTGTGTTGAGTGTCTGGCCCTACCTGCCTTTGAGCATCAGACCTCTTGCATCTGTTCTCCCCAGTCCTCGTATTTCTCTGCTCTCCAAAGACACAGTAACAGGCAGCAATGCACAGAGCCCTGCTGGTTCTCAGCTCGTTAAACTAAAGGGTGTTTAAACCAAACCAAAATTGCTCCCTCAGTGTGCACCCTCCAGTAACACAAACCATGAAGTCTGAGGCTGAAAAGAAGCACCTTGGTAAGCCAGCAGTTCTGGGAGCGAGCGATGCGTTGTGAACCACGGCCAGCACATTCACTGAAACAGGCTGCCCCAGCCCACAGGTGAGAGGCCTCTCTCTTGTTCCACCCTGTGGGTGCTGAAACACATCCCTTGTGGATCCCCTGACCAGATTAGGCTCTTGGGAGAATTTCCCTTCCTGCATGTCTGACTTGATGAGGGAGACTGCACTCCTCAGATGGCTCTCAGTGGCCTGCTGTGGGACAGGAAGCCCCGGATACCTAACACCACAACTCAGACATTGCTGAAATGCTGGCAGGACTCTCAGACATAATCAGTAGGTAGACGATCCTGCTACTTAGTGCCAAAAACTTCTTACTTTTTAGCATAATATGGTGCTGTCTTTTGCTGAAGTTCTTCCGGAAACTTCCTGGAACTCCTTTCATCCTGCTTCATCTAATCAGACACAAACCTTCAGCTGTAAACATGCAGCATTTTTCACGTGCTGTCATTGCTACCACTGTGCTGAAGACAGTTATTCTGTATCCTGACTAACTGCTGCCAGCTTTTTTATTAATCTGCATTATACAAGAGTTCAGAGCAATCTGGTTGCTATCCTGAGCCAAGACATAGGTGCGTACTTAACCCCAGGTAGCCTGCAAGCCCCACACAAATCAATGGGCCAAGACTTCTGCAGCCCTCAGTACCTGACATTTAACACTGAAAGCAATACCAAACTCTTCTCCTACCCATGGTATTCAGCTATGGGAAAAGGCCATTCTTTTAGCATTGGCAAAAAGTTCATGAACTCGGGAGGGGAATGGAGCTGCAAGTTCACCGAGGTGCCTGTTGCTCTTTCTGTTGCCTGCTGAATGAAACAATGATCCGTATTTCCTAGCACATGCTCTGTTCCCCCAGACAGCTCACAGCCTCCTCATGTTGTCCACACTTTGACCTGTTGTTCCTTATTAGTTGCTACATTAACACTTGAAGCAAAGATTGAGACATCGTTGTAGATCCCTAGATGGGCTAAACAAAAATAAATACATAAATAAAAATAAAAATCCCTAGTCCCACCTGAGCATAAGGGGAGGCAACAAATACAACAAAATATGAGGGAGAGAAGTCTTGAATTATAGAGAATGACATGGGGAAAAATACTTTTAGATTTTTGTTACCAAACTCTTTTTAAATAAACTGGAAGAATGATAATTTCCTGCAGGGGAAATTAACTTCATACAGTTAAGTTTGTGCTGCCAAAACCCAAAAGGTAAGAATGACCTTTGCTTTTAATGTATTTGTCTTTCCATATCCATTCATAGACAGTGAACCCAGCCCATTAGCACCATTGGTGTAACACTAAAAGTCAATTTGATTTAACCACACTTGCTGGCACTGCAAACTGCCTGACTATCACTCAATTAGAAAAGAGACATTAGCTCAGGTGTTGCCTAGAATCTAGCTGCTCCCTTGCCTTTGTAATGTACTGGGGATTCTGCTTTAATTCAATGCTTTATAATCACCTGGGTTTAAATCAATCCAGGGTTGTCAAAAGCATATGGGATCAAATGAAAATGCAAAATCTAAAATACAAATAACCATTGAAGGTAGATTTTTAACTGCTAATGCTGTACCATTACAGCAAATCTGATGTCATTTACAGCAACATTAAAGCAAGTGTTATTAAGAGAAAATGAGGCATTTGTCAATGAGTGTTTTTAGTGTCATTGAAGGTCTCAGAATTAACACTCTTGCAATATTTTGACTAAAACAAGCTCGTTCAAAGGCTCTTGCTAGCACATTAGCATCTTGTTAGACTTTGAGGATGTTTCAGATCTTCCTTCCTTAACTAGTAAAGGAAGAAATCAAATTGCAATAAGAATGGTACAGAACTGTGGAAGGGTATTATTTGCTATTGCATGTACACTTTGAGATAAAACTACCCAGAATAGAAAGATCAGCCTTTTTGCCAGAAAGTATAAAACTTAATTTCCATGGTCCCAAAAGGATACATGAACTAAATTCTGATATCCCCAGGCATTACTGAAGAATTTTTCATTATATTAATTACCCATTACCTTTTATAGGACTATTTCTTCAGTGTGAATGCACCCACTGAGATTAGAGGTCTGTCTCCAGCATGATAAAGTTAAAACAAGCTTCTAATGACTATCACAGATGGGGTGTATGTTTACTGTGAGAGCATTTTTTGAATATTCAGTTGCAGGATAAAAATTCCGAAAACCAATCTGAGTTGTTTGCAGAGACCTTAAAAAAATATATATTCCTCTCTTTCTTCTCCTCCAAACATCTCTAGTGTCTTGTACATATGGATATCTCAGTACAGAGACGCACATGGGAAACTATCCCACACCTATTGCACACTATGCCAAGGACAGACAGACTTCCCCCTGCATGGATGGACATCTGCATTTTTCTCCCACATACTGGTGCACCACAAGAACACTTCCTGGACCCTCCTGTTTTCTCTTGTACTACTTCCCCTCTTCTTACAAGCCCAAATCCGTGTATTTTCCACCTTCTTTAATCCAATGGTTCTGGACAGAACTGCCTCAGAAAGGTGACATTTCTGCAGTACAGTCCAGGGGGACTTCCTTACCACAATAAAAACAAGCTTAAAAATTAATGTCTAGTTCTGTCTACTCACCTTTGGTGCTCCTAATAAAAGCTCATGTTACACCCAGACTACCTCCCTGCCAACCGTGCAAGTGGAAATAAGATGATGTCAGGGGAAGTCTCATGAACACACAAGGGCATTTAGGGCACACTGGTGGGCAGCCTGATCCGGAGCAGAGCACAAGGCTGTGACCACACTGCATCACATGGAAGGCTCATCTGACCCAGCAGCTTGTCTTTAAAAGCATGCAGAAAGGATGACAGAGGACGAACACAATGACAAAGTGACTGCACGTGCATCAGGACTGTGACTCGGCAGGTGTACCTACGTGGGCTGAAGCAGAAAGGCTCAGTGCACTATCCAAAGAGCCAATGCCAAAATATTTCTGGGAGAGAAAACGTGTAACAGAAACAGCACATATGTCCAGGCAAATACACCCAGCTTAAAAGTTCTACATCTTGCAGGCTGCAGTTGGTGTACATCTGTCCAATTCAGAGCACAGCAAGAGAAACAAACTGTGGTCTTATCTGGGCTCTTAGACCTTTCTATCTGTCTACCTGGTGCTACCCAAGATATACACCCCTAACCATTGTATACATTCATTAGAATACAAAGCTCTCCTTATGCTATGCTGAAAAGTGTGAAAAAGGAACTACAGGTTTCTTTCCAAAGTGGTTTGCACTCATGCTAAGTTATATTTACAGATCCTAAGTGTCTTGTGCCAAGTAGACAGGGCTGGCATCCTCTTTCACTGAAGTCCACGTGTGATGAGATACAGAGGAGCTATGAGAGCGCCCTTCTGGTTGGCTTACACACAGGATAAGGTAAAAGAAAAATGTATGAAGGCTCAGGTGACAAAAACAAATGCTTGAAGTTATAAAAGACTGCTATATAAACACTATAGTGCTGAAATGCACATTGAGTAAATCTGCCGTGCCACTGCGAGTGCCGTTCCTTTTGGATGAGGAAGGTCTGGCTCTCTGGCTTATTGCTCAATTATAAAGTTAATGAAAGAACTAATTGAGCTTGGTCAGCTTGGTCTTTTGAGCCTTCTCTTATGGATTAACTTTTATTAAAGCTAACAGAGGACATGAGGAAGGCTGTAAAGGGCAAGGAGGTGATAAGCCTAGGATGTGAGAGGAATTATAGTTGTATGGCATATTTGTGAAGACAAAATTGGGCTCTAGGAAGCAATATGACAGAGCCATGTACCTTCTAAAGCCCTGTAACCTGCATGGCGTTAGAAATCTCCTGCAGCATTTGGCCATCTCTGCTCTTCATTTTTCTAGCCGTGCTTCCAGCTTTTTTAGTCTGTTTACTACAAACCAGTGCCTCACAGGAATGAGACGTGGTGTCTATCCGTAGCTGAAACTGAAGACTATACCTCTTTTTCTGAGAACAAAAAGTTCTCAAGGAGAAGACACCGGTATCCATACGATATTAAAAATCTGCATATATAATAATCACATTTAAATGAAGAAAAAGTACGACAGAAAAGGCTCAGCAATAATAAAGGCTGTGAAGAAGAGGGATGTTTAATTAAAGATGCCATTAAAAATGAACTTGCATTATTGACTGTGGGCTTCAAAATTAAGGCACATGTTTAAGTGTGTGGAAAACCAGCAATGGGTTACAATTCCTGACATTTTAGTGCTGTTTTTTTCTCAGAGACAAATACGGGGAAACTTGTTCTGTGCTTCAGAGCAATTAAAATACTTCATCTTTTTAAAATTGTTTGGAAAGCACACATTCTACAAATGTCTTAGCTCATGCTGGGTAATGATGAGCAAGCTAAGCAGAATTTTATGCTTTCTGAAATGTAAATATAAGGTGTTCTTTATCTTTCTGATGATCCTATGCTACAGTTGCCTTCTTTTTGCCTGTCTAAATAATAATCTCTCAATGCAAAGGAAAGTGCTTGTGGAAACTCCCATCACATAGTTACAGAAGAAGAAACTATTATTTAAAGCACAGCAGCCAGGATTCAGAGGGCAAATATCAAAGTTGAAGATTCTCCCTGGCTATACAATTTTTGTTCATCTCTGGTCCACTATGAGATGAGAGCTACCGACTGAGAAATACGTGGCCAGGGTAAAGTTCAGAGTCAGGCATTCAGACACACACACTCACTTCTGAAGGCTGATGCAAAACAGGCCACTTTGGTGACCCCGATTCCCTCCTCCCAGGAGAGAAGAGTATCATTTCCCACAGAAGACAATCTGAGCAGACCTTGACTGAAGTTCAAGGGACAGTTCTTGACAGTTCTGTACAGAAATATAAACCCAGCGGGGCATAGGTGCAAGATGATCAAAGAAACAATGAGTTTGTCTCTCTTGAGTGAACAAAGAGTATTTGTCTTATTTAGCTTAGCAGAGAGAGATCTGACTGAGCTCTATAAATATATCGGGGTAAGCATCAGGAAGCCAGAAGAGCAATTTAAGCTAAAGAACAATGCTGGCATGAGAACAAATGAGCATTAATTGTCATGAATAAATTTTGACTGGAAAGCTGATAGTGATTTCTAGCTATTCAAAGAATGATTTCCTGGAACAGTCTTCCATTTGGGGTCGAAAAGCAAAAATTAAAAAAAAATAGCAAACAGGAAACATCAGGGAGATTTAAGGTAGAGGCTGCTGCATGCCTGAATGGGGTGAGACAGAATCACCATGTGTGAGAGCAGCAGACAGAATATAAGTGATCCTTTTCTGCCCTACTTTTCCATGCTCATTTTCTTAGTAGGATTACCATTTATTCTTCTTTGCAGTCTGGGACATTACTGATGCTTTCAAAGAAATATAAAGATGTCCTAGGAGTGCAGATGCTTGTCTTGATGTTACAAAGCCTCTCGGTTTTGGACCAAATCACATGCTCCTGCACAGTATGAGAGGACACCTACCACAGCCTATACGGTTCACTTAAATCTCTGCATGGTACAAAACAGTGGTCCTAAGGTGCTAAGGTCATGAACAGAAATACACAGCAGAAGGGACAGCCCTTTATTCCTTAATTAACTCATACAATTCTTCAGCCTTATCGTACATCAAGCCTGGCCATAAGAATGGCAATTTTATAGTGTGTTAAAAAAGAATAAAATGATTCATAGAGCTTGGAGATCCATTTACAGCAAATGTATATGCCTTTCTGAGTACAACAGATTCCAAAAAGATATGTTACTGTGACTTGTAAAACTACGTCCATAGCTTATTTAGTGTAACTTTGGGTGACATTGTCACAGCTTAATGGTTTTGTAAAATGCACAGATGCATCGGGTCATCATGTTATTCTTGAAGAGGTTCTTTCGGTCTGATCTGTGATGTTGATGTCTAGTGAGTGGCCATTGCAGTTGTCTGATGTCTGTTATTTTTTCTACATGTTGTTAGGATATCAGATGAGTGGATGAACTCCAGAATAATCTGGGAAATTTAAATTAAACCTAATTAGAATATTTCTCACCTAAACTTTTTACCCTGAAAACTTAAAAGACAAGATTTGAATGTAATATAAATGTGACCAGTTTAAAAAAAAAAAAAAAAAAAAAAAGATAAAATTTAAAATGAACATGGGAATAAGAACTTAAATGCTGTAATCTCTGAAGAGAACCAGCAATCAAAGTCTAATATCCTCATATTGTGCCAGATAATGAAACATTAAGCTGGAGATAATAAGATTTCTTTCCACTGGATAGTCTTCAGCATAGTTAAACCTATGAATGAACAGCTGAAGTGTTTTATATAAGCAAAAGGTTATATGTCAAGGATTCTGAGGGGTGAAAAAAAAAATCCCAGTCCATTTACTACAAACTAGATAGAACTCGCACCGCTCACTCTCTTTAAAACTGTGCCACAATTAAATGTCTTTCAAGAAAGGCAGTTTCACCGCTGGGCACTTATGGGGACTGGGGATGCAGTGGACACTTTTTACCTAGCTTCCCTAAGGAAACTGAGGCTAGGTAATCCTGCTGTATGTTTGCATATATCTATGCCTTCATCCTCCCCAGTAAATGCAAAGATTTCCATCAAATCTGGCAAAAAGGTAGAGAACTTGAAGTCAGTAAATCCCTAAAACCTTTCACAGAACTGGGAAAACTAATAAGGAGAGATGTATCAACAGCCTCTGACTGAAGGAACAGATGGGGACAAGTTACCCGCATCTGCCTCTGAGAAGCCAACATTGGCACAAAAAGTCACAGGAAATTCATCCCACCACTGATGAAGCTCAGTGCAAGCTCTTTAACATGCCAGTGAGGTGCAATAACACGGGAAAATAATTACTGCCGTGCTCCCTGTGGTACCGGATTTCCATGATCATTCACCTGAGGGGTTTTATATTTAGAGCTGCAGGGGAGGGAATGAGTCCACCATGCCTGCTATGGAGCAGAAAGAAAAAATGAAGTTTATGCTGTAAACAGAAAGATGGAAGAGAAATATTTCATCTGGGATCTGACAAAACCCTGTGGGACTGAGACACAGCTCCCTGCCTCTGTGAACTTTGGGTGGAAAACCAAGACGATATTCTCAGTAAAAACTATAAAATGAAACATGGGAATTTGATACATAGCCCTTGTGGATCAATTCAAAGGCCCACAGTTTCCACCTATGAGCTCGGCAAGAGGAGGCCCTTGCAGAAGGACATTGAGGAAGATGTAGGCAGAGTGCCCATTCCTCTGAGACTCTCTCCCACCTTTTTTTTTCTTTTCCCAAAGCCTTTTTTTTGACAAACGTTTGCTCACTTTCACAAAACTGGTGTAGAAGTTTTGCCAATTTTCAAAAACACCTTTGAAACAACAAATCATCAACGCTATAACACCATGCTCTACAACAGCAACCTGGGGTATGATGAATTAAAAAAGAACAACCTTTCACACTACTTTCAAAGGGCATTAAATTGTTAACATGATGAGATAAGCAGTGTTTTCTCATGGAACAGTTTTTGAATAGATGTTCTCTTGTACATGTTTATGAATGTCTAATGCTCCCTTTAACTATCACAATTATTCACAGCATATCTCTGCTTCATCCCAAATTACAAAATCCCACCAATTTCTTTCCTTCATCTGCATTTTTTTCATCATGCCTTTTGCAGAGAAGTTGTGGAGAGGCAGACTTAGTCATATAATAAACATCAAAGTTAGGGATAAAAACAGCTAGGTGGATTTTTATTTTCTAAAGGAGGATGAAGATCGTACAAGCTCGATGGGGAGACATCACTGAAGTGCAGTTTGGGAATAAACCCTCCTAACCACTGCAACATCCAAGATCAGACATGGAGTGTGGCTGCACTGCATGCAACACTGCAATTAGGGCATGGGACGCCAGCATAAGTAGGTACAACAGGCAAATAATATGCTATTCATGGATTGCTCTGTGGATTAACATGAAAAGCACTTTTTTTTTTTAACTTTTTGATAAGCAGAATCTCACAAAAGTACTATTCCTTAACACATTAGCAAAATTGCTGTAGAAAATGTGCACAGAGAATGTGAATCTACACTTGTAGCTGAACTACTACTCCAGCAAAAGCAAAACCAAGTTCTCTTGGGAACACACTTGGTCTTTGAAAAACAGCAAATACGTTAGGGTTTCTCTTCTTTTTCTAAAATAAACCACAGTAATGCACAAAGAAGGTGGCAGATGGTTGCTTCCTAATCTACACATGAAATATCTTCCAATTACAGAATTTGTTGCTTAATGTCTCAAAGTCCGTATTAATTATACACACTAACAGAGAGGCAGTACTGAAAATTACTGGATCTGGTTGTGAGGCTGAACAGTCTTCGCTGTGGAGTTTAATTGTTGTTCCTTATAAAGCAGGTGAAAAGCTCAGACAAAGAAATTTTGCCAGATGGCAGCTGATAACACAACATGTTGTGTTGCTTTTTCTGCTGCAAACTGCCAGGGGAAAAGCAGGCCACAAAATCTCCCGTGGGTTTGACAGTTTGGGTTTTTTTAAAGCCTGGGATAGAATTCACACTTGCTTTTGAGATGACAACAAGGTCTAAGTACATTGGGAGACTTCAAAAAAAGCTATGGGCCCTGTCCTGATCTTCTGCCAGGGTTAAAGGCTCAATAGCTTACTAACAGCCACTGAAACACAAGAAAATATCTTTTTGATACACACATTAAGGAATCAGATTAATTACACATCCACACCCTAGTGAAGCTGCAAACCTGCAATAGAGAAATAAGCTATTTTATGACGCTAAAGAAAAATACCATGGCAACTTCTCTGTGCTGTTTAATCACATTTACTGAAGTTTTATTAGGTGCTTTTGAAGTAAAATGGCACGAAATAATCTATAAAAAATAATGTGCTTTTAAATACAAAAGCCTTGAATTTGAGTATAAAAAGGAAACCAAATCTCTAATTCAGTGGAACCAGTATGATTAAAAATAATTACATTTGGAAGTGAACATTTGGAGGAAAAAAAATTATTAATGTGCTTAGTAATAATATCCATCTAATTTGTATAATGAGCATTTTCATTTAAAGCCATGTTTCCATTCAAAACATGAGAGGATTAAAAAGAAATAATTCAGAGTTGTTAGTATCATCTAGCCATATTTACATCAGCACCCTTGTTCTGAGTATGAGATGCCTTTATGGCTCTCTTTGCCATTAAGTCTTTACAGAAAACCAAGAATGACAACTTCTAATTAAAATTTTTAATTTATAAACTCACATACATGCCATGAAACATTAATTGTGGCAAATCAAAAGAAATATTAGACATTCCAATACTGATTGCTCGCCATGTCAGCAAAAGCACAGAAGTTAACAATCTCTATGGATATAAATTAATATTCATTAGAGTTCTATTAACTTTCTGTGATAACAACCTTGGAAAACATTATTTTGCCTTTATGTGTGTGGTTCAGGGTATCAGTTTATTTTTCACTCCATCCCAGACTGCGCCCTCTCTTCTTCTACAAAAGGCTTGGTCATTGGTTTCATTGTAAGTAGTGGATGATACTGGACCACGAACCAAAAACTCTATAGCTCTTTGAGTTAATGTCCTCACAGGTTTCAAAATAAGAAGTCACGTAATCTAAAGAAATAGAGATGTTGTTGCTTAGAACACACCTCAAAAAACCTGCAGCATGAGATGTGCTGTCTCAGAGTCCCCTCTGCACCCATGGCATGGCAGCAACATCTCTCCCCCACCAGGAATCCACCCCTTGGCACTATGAGGACATCAGCATGGCCTGGCCAGTGGCCAGGAGAGAAGACACTGGCCAACCCCACCCCAGAAAACTTTTTGTTACATCTGGGGAATGTCTGTGTGCTCCTGCCAGGTAACTGGTACCATGTCCATCTCATGTGCCTGCACCCAAGTCCCATAATCTCAGTGCTCTGTGTCTTGCACCAACGATGAGTCCTGACTCTGCCTCAAAGGTGGATTACAAACCTGCTCCTAGAGAAGGCATTTCACTGTCATTAGTCCTCTTTCAAATGAGGAGGTTTCCACTAATTCAGGTAAGTGACCTGAAAACATTGTACACTGCCAAGACACCTGCACTGAGATGACATTTGAATGTTCACAGTGCCTAAAAAGCTCTAAGGGTCCCATAGGTGGCTAGGATAGACATCACCCAGCATAGACACTGCAGAGGGTCTCAGAGTCTCCTTGCTTTCCTGCCAAACCCCAAGATGTGCTACACACCAGTCTCAGGCATGGAGCACCATGCTTTACCTGAGAGTTTACGCATGCTTTACAGCCACCTTGTACCTACACGTCGCCCTTCTTCCTACTCCAAATAGAGTAAGAATGAATTTTCCAGGAAATCAGCTACTTAACTCAATGAAGTTTGCCCTCATGAGGTCTTAGCACTTTATTAGTTCTCATGAGCTGCTTAAGTGCATAATTAACCACATCCACTACAAACTCCAAATTTATCCAGGTCTGGTAGGCAGAGCAGGAACATGATCCAGGAAACAGGCACAGGACAGATCTAGCCCTAACTTTGACATTCTTTCCTATTCCCTATAATTTATATATTCCTGTGTGTATATTTCTGTTCTAGTTCATTGGATTTCAGGTCAAATTCAAAAGAAGTTCCAGAGAAAAACTGAGCCTCATTTATATTACTTCTCTAATGCAGTGGTTGGTTAGAACAACTTCATTCCTATGCACTCCCTACAGATTTTCCAAGCAAAATATGTTTTCCATTTGCTGGCTAAACAAATGGAGAGGAAAAGAAACCAGTTCACATTCAATCCAAATTACTGTAAGGCACCAAAAATGAGAATTCTGTTCTCAGTTCTCATTTTTCAAGGAGACTTCAACAACAATTTTTAAAAAAGGAAAAGGTAATTCCCGCAAACTTTCTCTAAGTGTGTCACATTCTATTTTCTGAATGTTTAATAACACTTTCAAGCTTGCAGACTTATTAAACAAGACAAGGACATTGAATTTCTCCTGTGTCTGTAGCCTTGTCTATGCCAGAAAAGTTTAAGTGGTTTTTATTTATGCTGGCTGACTGAGCTGCTTATAACCGTCTGTGCTCTCAGCACTGAAAGACTGAATGCGTACAAAAGAGGTGCAAAAAAATAATCTGATAGTTTATGTGTTAGATGCCCAAGGTCAAGGGTGCAAATCCCTTAGTCTGAATGGTGCATCAATGGAAAATTAATGGGGCTGTTAAATGTTAAGAGGAGCTTTAGTCACATTATTGTGCTCAGTACCGGGGCACAGGGCTGAGATGCTATGCAGGGCAACGCGGATGATCTAATGTGTCCTCCTGGCCTTAAAATTTATGAAAATGAATAAAGCTTGAACTTAAACTCTCATTTTGGTATAAAAGTGTCTTCTTCAGTTTGAATCAAGTGGTGCGGAAATATTGCTAAACTTATGTCTAATAAGAAAGCCCCTGTTTTAGGTCTGCAATGTTCTAACCATATCTTACTGAGACCAACTTAAGAAATTTTTCACACAGGCTAATGAGTCAAATCTTTCCTTTAAAGAGTAGCCTTTGCTGTTCAGGGTGTCTGCAGCAGGGATCTGCTCCAGCTGCATCAGACCCAGTTTGGCAGATGAGCTGGTGTGCTTCTCAACCACAGTCCTGTGAGCTGTCACAGCCTGTTGTCCCCCCTGGGGTTTTCCCACCACCATGCTTCCCATTGGATGATGACAAGTGGTAATCCTTACTACAAGGACATTCCCTCTGGCAGAGGTGGGAGGAACAACACCTCCAGTCACCACGAGCCTTTGAGCCCTTCAGGGTGGAGAGTGCAGATCCACTTCTGATGGCAGAGCTGGTGGTACAAGCTTCCCCTTGCTTCCAACCTCCACTCCTCCATCCAGAAAGCACTGGTCTTAACTCAGACCACTTTTATGATCCTTTTTACTGAATAACCCCACAAGGAGCATTTCTGACATATCAGAGGGGCAACAATCTGCCACAGCTGAGGCGGAGGAATTTCTTCTACCAGCTAGGCAGTTGCAGACGCCATATCCTTCACACACACTGCAAAATAGATGGGGGTACTTATTGCTGCAGCACCCACTAAAGTTTCCTCTCATTTCCCACTATCCTTTCACAAGGGGAGAGGAAAAAACCCATCCCCCGCAGATCTTAGTTCCTGCTGCTGTTTTGCAAGTGTAGTTCCCTTTAAGAAAAAAAAATGTCAACCAGGATAGGAAACTAGACTATCGTTTCTAAGGTAAAGACAATGAAGAATCTGTCATGGCCTTTATTCAACTAATCAGGGATAACGTCAGCGACCTCATTCTGTCAGAAAATATGTACAACAATGACCTCTTTCTTTATCTGGAGCAATGTGACATGACAGTACAGCCAGTATTTCTGTGTAGATAAGAAAGCACCCTCCCAGTCTTCCCCTGAACAGTAATGTAAGCCCATACCTTTTTCTAATGTTTCCCATTTCTCATGTCTGGCATATTTTGATCCTGATACAAAGATTTTACTTGAATATCCTTGTAATAATTTACAGACATACCTCACTAATGAGAAGTAATTGTTGATGGTGGGCTATGGTGTTAGTTTGGGGAGTGCTGGCAGCCCTGCTTACTTAGGAAAGGACAGATGGTGAGTGTGGCATCACTGCTGTTTGGCTGGGAAACCTGCACACAGGGTAATCGAACCACCCTGTTGTACAAACTTCTCAGATAATTGGAAGTGGCTTAAAGCTTTATTATTCTAGTTCAGAGTCCATGACCTGCATTTCCAAAGTGATTAATAAATTTTAAGCCATTTTAATAAATTTGCAAGGATCACAGTAATTTTACAGACTTATGCTCTGCGTAAAGCCAGGCCAAAGATCAATATCAAATAATCTCTGCATCGACCCCATAATTCCTGACTGAGCCCTAGCAGTTGCTTTAGAGAGATGTCACAAAAAGAGATGGATCATTCACCCCAACTTGAGGTTAGTTGTTCTTTCCCTGTTAAATATTTCTACTTTATTTATAGACTCATTTTGGCCAGCTTAATTTCCCAGACAATTATTTTCATAATGTCTTTTTTTCCCCTAGAGATTTCTAGTATCAAAACTTCCTGATGCACTTCCCCCTAACTCTAAAGTCTTTTTATGGTTCCTGTTTGTGAGAAGCTGAGTGGTAAAGACATCATGTGAAATCAATGAAGTGTAGAATTTGGGAAAATGAACCAAAAAATTGCCTTTTATTTTTTTTTTTTTGTTTCCCTTCTATTTTTTTAATCTTTAGTGGACAAGAAAAGAACTGGAAGGCTGAGAAGCCAGAGGCATGTGCAAAGAATCCCCTCACAATTTTTAAATTGAATTTCTTAATGCCATTCTCATTAAAAAGTTTTTCCTGCCAAATGCTGTTTGCTTATGCCTCCAGACTGCATTAATGATGCATAACACTTCTGCAAGGTATTTAGATGTCGCCTTGTCATTCCCACAGACAGCAGTTTTATAAAGCATGAAAGAATGAAAGAGGTAAAACTTGGGGAGTGAATTCACAAGTTGGGCCTCTGTACTCACTGTGAATGACCATGTGATATTGCAGGACAAATACTTTCAGCATGTGGATCAGGAAAGCATCCCTGTGGGCCTATCATAATGATTTGGCACAGGTACTCACATTTTGTTGACTATTTCTCTCACAATGCTCAGCTCCTTTCCTGAGACACCATCTTCTGCAATACTC
>NW_008614441.1:43817-61974 GCF_000691845.1 Merops nubicus | reverse complement strand
CAGGAACTATAGTGTGTTGACTATGCTAAAAAGTAGTTATAATCAAGATAGCACCACACGATCCCACTTGCCCTACACAACTTGATTGTCCCCATTGCTATTTTTCACTCTACCAATTCTGTCATTTTCAATCTATTTTTTTTTTTTTCCAGCAAAGGCTGGACAGTTTCTTCCAGATCACAGGAACAGATAATAGTAACTAATCAAAACAAGCAAGTTCCTATGGGATCCATCAGGTATGCGACAATTTTGTTGCTGACTCCCTTTTTACTAATGCTTTTGGGTAACTATCAGTAAACACACTTGCAATTGGTTCAATAACACAGTCATGTGAGAAGAATGAGAGGAACATCAGCATTCTGCAGCAATCTACAGATATACTGACATCAGGTATAGCCATGTTCAAGCTCACAGTCAAGGGCAGACTCATATTTCTTCCCAATGCTAACAGTTAACGTCAGCTCCAAACCCAAACGTCTTTGAAATGGGAAAGCTAAGATCACACTGAACTAGATATAACCAAGCAAGGAACAGCTTAGCTCACTGTAATTTGAACTACAACCCATTTCAAACAGTGTGAACACCATTGTAAACCATGGGAGTTCATGTGTTCATGCCCACTTCCACACCACAGAAACACACATCCTTGATGTACTCCTGTCTTCCCCTACCTCCCTCCAGCACCTGCAATCCCAAATCTCAACATTTCAACAAAGGCAGCATGCAAACGTGTCCTTTTGCTTCTACTTCCAAGAGACCTTATAAGAACAGAAATGCTCACAAAGCACATCTACTGGTCAGTTCAGGCCTTGACTGTCCCAAAAAAAGTCTGTCCAGAGAGGATAAACTGTCAGTCACTTGTGAAATGAAAGATGAGGGTTCTTGCACTCTGGCTGTATTTTGTATTAAATATCTACTGGATACAGAAAATTAAGCACTGCTTGAAAGACCACATATGAACTGGCAAAAACAAAGCCACTGCAGATGCCAAAACCAGTTTCTTTCACACCAATTATAAAGCTCGGTGGCAACGTGCAGTAACAACAGGTTGCCAATTAATCATGTTTAAACACTGTGTAGGAGCTGGGGATATCCATTTTACAAGGCTAGAGGCAAAAAAAAAAAAAAAAAAATAAAAGGAACAGTGACTACACAGGCTGTGAGTGTACCACTTTGTTTTGAGGAGTACATTAGGTAGATATATATGTATTTATGGTAGTCACTGTGGTCCCTGCTGACCTGATCAGTCAAATACTTAGGGCTTCTGTGTCTGTTGCACCACGGGTGCAAGTCCAGTTCAGTTTCTGGAAATTTGACTTAGCGAAGGAGAGGTAGAAATCACCAAGTTTGATGAGATGCACATACAGACCTGCCTGCCTATGCATATGCTGTCTCCATGTGTAATGGTTTGAAAACAAAACCAGTGAGAGACTCCAAGTCAGAAATACAATTTAATAGGAAAAATAAATGCAATAATACAAAGGAAAACCACAGACAGAGTCAGAATACAACCTGACACTCTGTAGTTAGGGTGGTGGTAGCAGTCCAGATGAAGCAGTGGTCTCGTAGAAAAGATCTGGTAGCTCTTGTCCTCTGGAAATCCAGTGGGTAAGGCCCCCTGTGCTGTCCTGAACCCCAGTTTATATCCAGGTGGGAGCACTTGGCTCCTCCCCCTGGGTGGAGCATCTCACAATGGGTTGATATCAGTCTGTGAGTCATGCAGTGGGTCCTTGATGGTCCATTACACAGAAATAGCTCCTGGGGGGAGCTCTGTATGAGTCATGGGGCGAGGCATGGACGGGCCCATTAACAGGGAGGACTCCTGCTGGGTTGGAAGGTGTAAGGTCTCCTCGGACCTCTTTCCTTACCTGTTATAGCCTGGGGTGTGAGATCTGTCCTGGGCAGCTCTACCCATGGTTTTCTTAACAGCCCATGAGCACTGACATAGAGGGTACAGAATACACAGTTTTTGGTTCTACCCACATAAGGATAAACTGGTCCCAGCCCCTGTAACCATGACACCATGCAATGCATATTTTCCAGTGTGGGTAACGTGAGACCGATCTGGAACTAGCAGCAGCTGGGCTATAACCTTCATACACAAATTTTCAAACTTCAGGGCTGTATAACACTAGCTGAACAACACATTTTTTTCCAAGATGCATGAGAATATGATGCATCTTGATATGCAGGGTGCTGCACAGTAGTATAAGCATACTCAGAGTTTCAGCAGGCTTTGCAACATGCTCTTTTGAGTATACACATACTTGGGGCAGACACAGTCCCTCTCCAAAACGCAAGGGATAGTTGAAGAGCAGGATGGGCACACAGAAGGAAACCTGGCTGGAGGGCAAGTGCACATTTATACAATGTACATTGGTATGTATGTTATTAATTTTACTGCTACCCTTTAAAACTGGGTGCATTTGGAATACCAGATATGTACCACCACAAGCCATGTGGAATAAATTCTGATGAAATGAATTAAAAATGTAGTTAATTTTTCCATGGGTTCAAGTGAGATTTTACTTGCTGTACAGATTCCCAAGGAGACTCATTTGAGAGAGCTAATGAAACATTAATGCCAGCAAAAGGGTTTTAAGAGTGGTACTTTAGGAACTATTTGGCTTTGATGAAAGATTTGACTGCCTGATAACCCCAGAGCCTGCAGTTATAGTACAATATTTATAAATGGAAGAGACATTTACAGCCTCATAAAAGCTTCTGTTTATTGTTATCAAATTGCAGTGTTGCACTGAAACATTAATATGTAGCTTAACCTGTTTCTTGTAGCTTTGTTGTAAGAACAGATTAAGTAGCTGAGCAGGCATAATGGGTAGAAAACCAGCAAATGCCAAGTGACAGGGTTATTTTTTGTGTGACAATAAAAGGGGCAGTCCAAACACTGCCACCAAAGCTGTAGCCTGCCTTTGGCTCTTGAGATAACCAGCTCAAAAGTACAGAAAGGTTGCAACCATAGTTCAGTGTTTCCTATGAACAAGAAATTGCCTTGCACCAGCTGAATCCTCTGAGGCTCTAGAATACAGCACAGATCACAGATCTCACTAAAACAGGTCTGAGCATAGTAGTGGGGACTAACTGGGCCAATATATTTCCCTGAACATTCTCTTGCTTAGCAGCTGTCCATCCATTTCTCCCTTGGTCCCAGCACTGACTCATTCTGGCACCCTGCTTTGCTTCTGCTCCACCTTCCAGTATGCACAACTGCAAGAACTGAATAAACCTACAGGAAAAAAAAATCTTATCTGACTGGGTAGACTCATATCTGGATCTTGAAATGAGGAGGGTTTGGTGTGGGAGCTGGGTGACAAGATGTCCTGGATGTCTTCAAAAATTTCGAATGCCCAGGCAGGTTTTGGTTAGGAACCCAGTGCTTTGGAAAAGCAGCAACCAACACAGCAGGGCAATGGAAGGAGTATGTGGCTGTGAAAACTTTTGTTCCACTTGGTTAAGTGGCATATTTGGCAGAACAGCAGTCTGATGCTCTGTATAGCTGCTGGTGAATCAGAAATAGTGTGATACTTTATTTTCCTCTGTGATGGATATATACCCATGACAGTCTGAACAAATGTATTTCAATTTAAAACATTATGAGTTCATAAAGGAATGTAGAATTGACATCTACGCTTTTATTGTCAAATCAGCTCAGCATATAACCTCCCTCCTTCAAGGAAAGTCTTGAGCAAATAGACCTTGCAATGTGATGTGAAGGTTAATGAGCATAATCCTTGTCTGGGTAAAACTGGCAGAAGAATGCTGATTCTTCCTTTGGGATCCCTTAAGGTGGCTCATGGAAGTTGTAATTCTTTACCCTGCTTGTGCCTCAAGCTCCTACCATGAACTACATCTTCCCTAAAGCACTATGCCTGTGTTAGCAGCAGGCTGTGCTGCACGGTTTGGTTACATGTATTTTTGCGTGTCTCTGAAATCACCAGTACTTCAGGAGTTGTTCTCCAGATGAGATGGAAAAGGCTGGAAATACAGGTTACAAGAAGAATGCACATTTTAACCTCTTACAGAGTTAGCTTGGAATGAAACTCTACAGATCCCTCCAATTTCAAATATTAAAAGTTACTTTAAATTCACTTTACATGATTTCCATTGGAAATAAAATTTTCATTTTCAATATTTTTATTTTTATTACCCACTGAGGGTGAAAAACTGGTGTTCCACATTTCAATCACCTTTTTTTTTTTTTTTGCTACAACATATTATGGAAAACATCAGTGAGACATTATAAAGGCCCTCAAAGTCTTTTCAGCATACACACCTCAGGGCCTTTGATACAGCTAGTGCACATGGTGTAGGAGGGCTTTATGTTCCATGTCCAGCATTCTGGATTACAAGAAGCAGCAAGTCCTACAGACCAGAGGTGTAACACACTGCAGAAGTGCTCCTCATGGGTTTATATGTAAAAAGCTAAGCAAAGTAACTGTAGAAAATCGTATGCCTCAAACTCTTGCACAGAATAATGGCAAGAAAATAATGAACTAGGGAAGTTCAAAAATATAAACTCAATTGCAATATTCACTTTTCTTCATGGACAGACAAAGGTTCTAGCAATACACATGAATATATAAAGCTAGCTGCTGGGTTGCCTATTCCAGTATGGATTAAATCCAGCTAAAACATAAGGCTTAGTCATTGGCCTACACTTATAGTAGAGAAGACAGCATTCCTCAAGTCATGTCCATGCACAAATATGACTTGACTTCATTAGGAATCTACAGGAATACCTCCACTGCCACATACCACTGGGTTTCATCATGGCTGTGGATGATCAGAACAGTTCTCAGATTTGCAGGACAGAAGAAAATAAGGCCAGAAGAAACTCCCAGTAATCGTCCATACATCTTTCTTCCCATCTTTCTTCCCATCCATCTTACAATCCTCCTTAACAATTAAATGTTTCAGTCTCATGCTTCTTTTCATATTTAATGCTTAGTATCTTTTCTTCCCTTCCTCTGGAATGTAAAGATTTAATATGAGCCTTTTTTTTTAAAAAAAAAAAAAAAAGGAAAAGAATCTTTTGGCAATGGTAATGCAGACCTATAAATCTTAATTGTTTATTCAATTCATGCACTACGTCCTTTTAGACTTGCTCCCTGCTGAAACCAGCATGATAGCTGCAAATTTAAAACTGGTTCTTAATTTGAAGACCTTTGAGTTTTGATACTCTAATCTTGCATTTTCAAAATTTGTGACATTTATATAAGGGTTATTTGAATTTATTTTTCATTACCAGTAGAAGAGCCTTCAATATATTATGTCATGATTAATTTGAACACAAGTTCCTGAAACAAAAGAAAAGCAAGGAGAAAGCTTCTAACTCTCAAGTTTTTACTACTAAGCAATAAATTTCCTATATTTTCTACAGCTTAGTTGAGAATTTTAGGAGGATGAAGGTGAAGCTCTTAGTGTCCTTGTCCATTTAAAAGCTTCTCTGGTCATCTCAAACCCCAGAAGACTGGGTTCTGATTAGTTTGTTTCCTTGTTGTCAAAACATTATAAAGCAAAGGTTTTATTAATGTCACACTGTCATCCCATTTCAATGCTGATATGACACTTTGCCCAAAATAGTTTGTGATGAAAACCGAACATATAAAACCTTACTTCTAGCTGCAAAAACAGTTTTCATGTAGTGTATAACATGACCTAAACATGTGCACAGAGTGCCCAGAAATGCCTTCTTATGGTTCTGACTCTTAATTTGGTGCTAGCTCACTTGTGTGTACCAAACTGCTGTCATGGGCATAGACACATTTGCCAGCTGTATTGACTCTAATTGCATTCTGCAGTTTCCCTCCCTTGGCAGCTCTGAGGATGCCTTTCCTGCTGGAAAGCAGTTGTCTCCCCAGCACAGATATCCCATCCTTGCAGAACACAGAAACCATCCCTGCTCTGTCAGTTTTGGCTGAGAAAACTACAACCCCCACTGCTTGCCTCTTCCTGAGAAGAGACCCTACAGGCAGTGGTAAGATCAGTGGCTTAGCCTCAGTGACAGGAGCAGGGACACAAGGGTGTCACACCTGGCAGGCGGCTCCGTTGTTGTGCTTATTGCTAACACCAGCCTCATGGCACCTAAGTTTGCCCCAGTGAGCTGTACACCCAGCACAGAGAAAGCTGTGCGAGCAGCAGGGTGAGCTGAGGCCATGCCTGGGCCTTGAAGACAAAGAATAGAGAAGAAATAGGCTCCAGCCCACAAATTCCTCCTGCAGAAACCAGCAAACAATTACTGCAATTTGCAGCTGCCAGTCCCAAACATAATTAATGTGCAACTGTGGCCAGACAACCATCGTTAGGGAGAATATGGTCTACTTAGCTCACTTACCCATAGTAAAAAGGACTTTATTTTCAGGGATCACTGCTAATGGCAGACAGTTTCTTGGGGGCCATCAGGACTTAGGCAGATGTGGGAGCAGATGGCAGGACAATAATGCTTTTTTTTGATGATTGACAAATACCTTTTGCCAAATGCCAGTGGTAATAAAGATATTTTGCTCATCTTAGAACAAGTGACAAGGAAATTTCATCCCAAGAGGTGACAGGAGTTGAATTTCACTTTTCTTTGTCTGTTCGCAAGCACCAAGAAGTACCCATGAACTGTACTCAATAATGTTTTTGCCTTCTTTTCTTGCATCTAAGAAACTGCAGTTCTCTCTATATTTTGAAAAGGTAATACAAATATTTAATCAGTTTTGTCATGTCTCGACTCTGTTGAAAGCAGGATGACATATATACCAAAGCAAGGGAGTAAAATCTGTCCAGCAAAAGGGAAAATTTATGGCTGCAATTTTGCAGAGGGGTCCCTATGATGCAGTAAACTGCAAGAATGAAGCATGAAGAGTTTATTAAAGCCATAAGAATCCTGAGATGAGATTACAGCCTTTATACTCTGCCACGCTTCAGATTTGATAACACACATCTCCCACCCACCCTCTCCCCCTGCCAGCTCTCCTGGAAAGGCAGAGAGAGGAAAAAATCCACAGTAGATTGATTTTGATTTCACATGTAGCATTCTCATTAATTTTCAAGGCATCAGCTCACAGAGATCAAAGTGCCAGAAGATGCTGACATCAGCTTTCATATCTGAAAGCTTATCACTCCCTGATGATAAAATTGCAGGATTATCAAGGAGTCCATCTGCAAGTCTATAGCTACTGTAAAAAGCATTGTGACATATAAATGTACAATGTGACACCATTACTGTATCATCTTTACTGGAACACTTAGCAAAACATTTTCAGTGTCATCAAATGACAGTCATGCCTTTGATTTTATTTCTCAGTTTTGTAGTCTTGGAAATTATAATTTGGGGGTAGCATTTTTTTTTTCCTTTGTTCTGGCTGCTCCCAGCTCTGACATGACCATCTGCAGTGGAAAATGTGCCATGCAAGACCTGGACCAGCACGGACAAGGAATTCTTCACCTTTTTCAGACCTGCTGATGGAGTGTCAGTGTGACAGCAAATGATCCTTCAACATCACTGTTAGAAATGCTTATTTTAGCATACAGGAGGTTTTTTTACACTTGGTTTGCTCTTACACAGAACCTCAGGAGTAAGAGACATACCGTTCCAGGGACTTTATGCAAGCTATATCCTATTGTTTTCTTGTTTTGTTTGCAAGGGAGACAAGTCAAAGAAAATGTTTTCTTTCTTTAGTCTTCCTCTTTAATGCAGAATACTGATACAGTTTTAAAAGCTTTTAGAGCATGAAATAAATGGGAAAACAATTTCCCAATAATCATGAAGTATAACATTCCTGGTACTTGTTTATTGAGAGCAGAGAGAGGCGTTGCGAATTCTTTGTTATGCAGAGCTAACAATTACATTCACAGACACTCTTCTTCCCTCTTCTATGTCCTACCATTCAATAATGCAGGCTTTGGGATGAGTTCAGAACAGGAATACAGGGGAAGGGCTAACTAAAGAAGCTTGGACATTTAGCTAGACTTTGCACTAAAAACTTTGTTGTTTTTTTCTGCTCTGAGTAAGTTTTAGAGAAAACAAACCTGTAACATTTCTCCCCATTCTGGGAATCATACACAAGGGCAGATCTATCCTTTTTAATAATTCTGTGACTGTCAAAATGTACCTCATCCAAAGTCATAATGTGTTTATGGATTACAAAGATTACAAAAGTAAGGGTAGAAAGTACAGTTGTGGCATACTTCATGTAGGCTTGCTTCTCACCAACCACCGGGGGGTCAGGGTGGGGAGAGGGTGGTGGTTAGGAGGCTATGTTTATGTTTACCACAAACCCAAATCAATCATCAATCCAGAAATCTTCAGTCAGAAGTACTGCATGGAAACTAAGCTTCAAAATGCAATACTAACCTCAAGATGTTCTGAAGCTGTTAATACATAATCCTCACTCTCAAAAAGTCATGGGTGAGCAGTCCCAATGAATGTTATTTTTATAGCTTTAGCCTTGGTCATGCCAGTCCTCACAGCCTACCAGCTCAGCCTTAGTGCACATCTGCCTGGTACAGCTGCTTCTGCACAGCTGCATCATGTACAGCATTGCATCTCCACTCTGTGTCAGTGTTTTTCTGACTATATTTGACCTGAGAGACTGCACAAGAGTTACTAGTACATAGGAGGGTGTAGATCATCTTCCTCATAGTGAGAAACGAAAGACATTTGGTTAGGTTTATCCAAGACAAAAGTGTGATTCATAAAGGCAAGAGGTTTGAAGTAGAAGCAAACTGGAATTAAGAGTCATGTCCTCAGGGACAGAGCAAACATTACCTGCAAATGAAGGCAATTTGCCACTCCAAACAATACAGTGTAGGATAAATTACTGGTCAAAACCAATAAAATCACAATCACCATGACAATACTTCATCCTGATATTAAAATAACCTATTACTTTGTGGGCAAGTCTTACCAAGCTCGCTATACAGAAGCTACTTGTCTTGCTGATAATAGTGTGTCTGTGTAGGCTCCAAGCCTTAGGCTACAGAACACACTCAAAGAGTGCAAACATCTAGGAAATGACACATCCAGATGCCCTGGATATTAGTCCAGACTGAACTCCATAGCTGTTGGCTATGCTGCTTAAACTTGTGCTGAACTAGCCCATTCACCTTATTTACACCAATTATCCTAAGGAATCATTTTGATGAATGACAAGAACAAACCCTTTCCAAGGAAAGGGACTGACCTTAGCAACAAGAAACAATCAGAAAGCCCAGCTGGCTGATGAACAGGCAGAGCAGTTTGGTTTGTGATTAGAAATAATAACATAGCACCCAGAGAAAAGCAAACAAAGGAAACCAAACAACTTAGAAACAACAGAAACCAAACAGCAATGAGAGCTATGCAAGGATAACCTGAATAGGAATTGCATAAAATACCTTTTTGGAAAGTCACAGACCACCTCCTTTGCATATAGTTTGAGGTCACAATCACCAGAACACTGAATAATGCATACCTCTTTTCTTTAAAAAAATAGCCTGTGATAGAAGGCAAATATGATGACGAATTAAACACATTCTATACAGAACTCAAACTGAAGACATAATGAAGAAATACCACCCAGCAGAAGTAATAATACATTCTGTCAGTATTTGTAACAATCCAAAAGTAATTTATCAACTAGAACTGGGAAGAAAATGCTTCCCTTCAGTGGGATCTTTTGACATTTTGAAATGCATTTGTATTGTAAAATACCATGAGAGTTGAGATTTCTTGTGAAACTTAAAAATCGGAAAATACTAAAAGTCTGTCTTTTGATAATGATGAATCTTCTTGTTTAAAAAGAGAAGAGACTGTTTTAAATTAACATTGAAGAAGTATAGAAGAAAATAAAGAGCATTTTGTCACAAAATGAACATTATAGTATGAAAGTCTCAATGGAATTAAATGAAAGAACATGAAAATTATATGTTTTAACTCACTAAGACAAGCAATTCAGCATTACCTAAATGATGTGAGCAAGCTATTTGCTTCCATCCCCTCACATTGAAAGTATTATCAAAACGTAAATGTGTCCATGAAATTTCTGCTTCGCTGAAACTGCACTATTCCAGTGGAAAAAAACTCATTTTGATACATTTTTCTTTGTTCTTATTTCTGCCTATAGAATAAGGAGTCAGCTGCAAGAAGAATAAAAAGGCTTCACTACCCTGTTCATGGGCAAGCAAACTAGCTATGACAGTAAAAGATCCCTTTGTTTTTCAACTCTTACCTGAGCAGTGGAAGCTAGTAGATGGTGAGGGTTTTTATGGGAATGGTGTCTCTTTCAGCTCACAGTATAAATATTTGCCAAGAAATATTATGATCATGCATGGGAAATTTCTCAATTTAGTTGAATTTTGAGAGCTACGACATGTTTGATGGGATCAGATGCAAGTCAGGTATCTTGATGGGAATTTAGTAGCAGGAGTCCTGGTAAATATAACTAAAGTCCAGATTATCATCTTCCCAAATTCAAAATACAACATCTTGAAGCACAACACAGTCTACCATAATGCTCTTTTGCAACCTTCTACTTCCTTTTCCAGCTTGTCAACTCATGTTGGGCTTTTTACAGCTGTCCAGTGACACTCCACTGCTAAAATACACTCCAAGTATCTCACTAATGTTCTCAGGCACCTTTTTCCTGCAAAGCTTCTGGCCACTTTGGCACACAACATGAGAGAATCCTTTCCTTTGGCAAAAAGATTTCTTTGTCAGCTAGGGCAAGTGAGGATCTGCTAAGCTGAATGAAAATAAAAGCTGCCACTGAAGACAGTACTTGGAATTTTAAAGCCTAGATCATCCCAAGTCTTCTCTACCCATCAAAAGTTTATTAGTTAACCTTCAAAATCATGCTTAATTAAAAGGTCAAGCTTTTAAAGAAGTGCACATTTTAATGCTATCAGCAGTGAACCTGTTGAGTTAATGCCTATATTAGGTCACAGAGTCAAGTATTCTGGCCAACTAATATTTACAGTCAAGCAACTGAATGAAGATATTTGGTTCCTACACAGTGCACTACTTGAGTAGACACCCTGCCTACAGGCAGGGGATGGCAAAAAGCACGATTTTCAATTTAAAGAAGAGAAAGCCAATGCTGCCACATGTTCGCCCAAGGTGACTCTGAATTTCATGATGCTGAGTATTTGACTCAGCAATCCTGGCAGCTGCCCCTTGTGAGATGCAAGCTTTTAGCCAACATGCAGCCCTGACCTAAAAGGCAGAAAGGAGGTGCCATGTCTCCAGGCATGTTTTATGGACAAGAGATAGGAGAGAAGGGACGTTAGAGCTCGTGGACTGACTCCAGGTGAGCAAAGGACAATCAAGACAGCAGATAAACATGATTACCAATACTGATAACTATTTTCAGATTCTTATTCACACTGAATTTTCACCCATAAAAGTGGTATCTGTTTTTAAAGTCACTAGTAATATCTCTGAATCTTCAGCTCTTGTAAAGAGTTTTGCTCCTGTGTTAAGGGTAGAAAGGGTTAATTCTGACAGTCATGAAAGTGACCCCAAATCAAAGACTTCAAGCTCCATGTTTCAACTTTTGTGCCTTACAGGCAACTCATTCCTATTTCTGCCCTTGTCTCATGTTGAGTTTATTTTCACAAGAAATTTCAGGTTTAAAATTGGATTAATGACTAAAGAATCTTCCTGTTTTTTACCCTGTGTGAGACTTCTCAATATAAAATGTTTGGTAACCTTAATTACTCTCAACAGGGTTTGTTATATGTATCTATTGAGACAGTTTAGTTGCTTTGCTTTAGGTGCTCTATCTTAGTATCACTCCTTACAATTACTTCTGAAGTCATAAATCTCCTGTAAACCTGACTTTTGTTTCCATTTTGTTGCTTGTTTGAAAGCCATTCACACTGAAATGATCTCATCAGCCTTTGCAAACTGAGAAAGAAAATGCTGTTAAATGTGTATTTCATCCTCATTTTGATTAAAATCATGTATTTCTAAAAAGGTTACATTTTTTTTCTTTTTATTTTGTGGAGGTGTCTTGTACAACACTAGAGCTGCAGCAAATTTATATGGATTTCCAAACCATACCTCTAATAATATGGCCCCGAAATAGTTTCTTCAAGATCCAGTGCAAATGCGTCACATCACAGCTGAAAACTGTGAACAAGATTATATAGTAGCCTCGCTCACACTCAGATAATTACTCATTCCCCTTAAAAAGTGTGTGAAAGTGCAATGCAGAGTCACTCTGTCCCAGCTGATCCTCCTCCAGCCCTTCTTAATTCGGCAGCCACATATCTCTACAGCAGCTCCCTTCTTTCTTTGGGCTGGTGCCACAGAATAGGGAAATCAAAATGACAGCTTGATTCCCATCTGCTGCAGAGACCCAGCTTCCCTCCCAGCAGCATCACATCTTGTGTTGCATCCTGAAATGATGCTCCATGAAGGACAGTAGGGGGTGTATCACCTCTCTGACCAGCCCATAAATAACACAAATGATGTCGTGTATCCACATGTACCAAAAAGTCACATCAAATTTGAAATGACAACTGCTCAAACCCCTCATTTTTCTTGGCCTAGAACTGCGTGCAAGTCTGTTTTGAAGATTGTTGGAACATGAGCTGGAACCAGACCAAGTCTACCTGAGATGCAGCTGAGCTGAGTCATTAAGAGGCACAAACACAGAGAGATATAAATGAGCCTGATCATACTGCAGACTCTAACCTAGACAGCACAGTCTATAAAGAATTTGCAGTTAAGTGTTACATTATGAAATAAAAATAAATAAAAAAATTCTTGGGCTGCCTTTGATAATTTGATCTTTAATTTTTGTATTTGAATGGATTCTTTGTGGCATCTGACATCCCCACGGATCTCAGAAGATACTGCCAGGAAATGTCACCCTCAGGGCCCATGTAGTGGGACCACCACCAACAAACTTTCTCTACAAGAGAAGGGCTATAATGTGGCCACTGAAGAGGACTGCTTTTGAACATACATGGTAGAAAGAGAAAAGGATTACCCTCATGCTAACCTGGCACTAGTCATCACAGCAACAGACCAGCGAGTGACAGCACAGAGCTGCTCCACCTCCCCTTCTCATTTATGTTTTCATTTATAGCCTCAGCAGTATCACACCTCTGATGCAGGATGAAACAGTATATGGAATTTCCTGCAGAGAGCCAGCCAGGAGATCATGCTATATCTCCCGTGCCAGCTATCAGTGCACATAAGAGCTCCCTGAACAGAAACTCAGAAATTCCTTATCCAAGCAAGCCTGCTGTATATCTTGCACAAACTTACAAGTATATGCTTTAGGCCTACAGGGCTTCACAGGGCAAATGCATACGTGCACTCATTCACTCCCGTCTGACACTCAGTCCTCGAGCACACTGTCACAATCTTGCCTTTTCCAAACAATTCACATCCAAACTGCTGCCCCTCCAAGAAGAGTACATTACTCAGACATTATATAACTCTGCAGTAACTTCTGCTTCTTTTACACAGAGGAAAGGCCTAAGCAGAAACTAAGGCCAAAGAAAATACCAGATATGATGCAAACACAAGACAGCAAACAAAGCAGTCCTTAGAGTATTCACATGCTTTCAGTACCTTCTCAGACAAATTCTGCCCAACCACTCTTATGGCATGGATTAGGAATGACCTGACATGCCAAAATGGCACAGGCTCTCTCTATTCCAAGGAATATTTAATGATGCATTCAAAGTGGAACAGTTGTTATTAGATGGATGAGCAGAAAAAACAACACAGTTTAAAAGTTGATAGGTCAAATGTTCTGCTAAGATGCAATGTCATCTTCAGGAATTGGTCTTACATATTTTTCCCTGGAGTGGGTATGTATGAAGTGGTAGGCTGCTAGCCAAGTGGTCACCCCTGGGGAACATAGAAAGCTATACATACTACTTCTCATTACTTTAACCATGTAAATGTCTGAAATGAGAGTATGTTTGACTTTTGAGACATTGGATAGGAGAAATAATTACAAAGGTATCTGCCTTTGTGCTAATTAGAGAAAAGAACAACAGGACAATAAGCTGGCCAGATAAGACATGGCAAGCATATAACTTGGGTTTTGTTTACTGAGCCAAACAACCATCTGTGCTCCAGCTCACTTCTACCACATCCTACAGCAGCTACCTACTTAGACACAACAGTCTAGATAACTTCAGGATTTCATGAAAATTATAGCTGCTCAAGGAAAATTAATCCAAAAGGGTTTGAAAGAAATTACAGTGAGGTAACTGAAAATACTAATATGATTTTGTTCTTATTTTAATTAAGTATGTTCAAGTTTGCAATGCAAACACAAAGATTCAAAACTTCCAGGTCTGAAAGTGGGTGGATTTAGATTCAATATAAAGACAACATTCTTTAGAGGATGAAGAGACACAAGAACAGGTGTCCAGAGGAATTATGGGTGCCCCATCATTGGAAGTGTTCAAAGTCAAGTTGGACAGGGCTTTGAGCAACCTGATCTAGTAAAAGGTGTCCCTGCCCATGGCAGGGGTGTTGGACTTTGAAGGTCTCTTCCGTCCTAAACCATTCTATAATATATGATACCTACAAAAGGCAGGAATATGTACCAGTAGGCAAATATATTTTGGCTGTCAATGTGTCAGTAAAAACTCTAAAATTTAATAGAAAACCAAATCAGTGAAAATGGAGAACTGAATTTCTTAACCACCTCTGATAAAAATGTTAAAACTTTAACAATCCAAAGGTAATGAATAGCAGACTTAGCAGGAAGAATTCAAGCCTTGTATTCAATAGATTTGCTTGCAGGAGTAACTATCAGTACAATTATAGCTTTCAAAATAATCTGAGAAAGGAAGCATGCCTAAGAGAAGACTGTAATCATCCTTTGTCTGTAACAAGTATGCCATCATCTCAGGTAGAAAGAAAATCACCTTCTCTTTAAGACAACGTTAAAAAAGACCTGCAGCAGATGTGGAATATGCAATTTGGGTAAATCTACTCTTAAACAATAATATTTCAGCTACCATGGAGAACATGGCTCAGCTGAAGGCACTGAAATCACATTCCATGAAAACAAACACTGAGAATACATCAGTCTGCTTCAACCATTGTAGGCTACCACAAAAAAATCATGCTATTAGAAGTCAAAGCCAAGTCAGAAGAGTGCTATGTGGCACATGATAATTAAACATTTCCTATAAGACTCCTCTTTCCATTTCTACACACAGAACACCATGCCCAAAACACATAAATTGAAGTCAGGAAGCTTTTCTCCTGATGATATTCTGGCATGGATTTTTCTGTGAAATTTCTGTAAATTTGTTACTGGAGCTTCTCTTGTATGTGCCAGAGAGTAAATATCAGTTTCCTGTCCTGTACAACCACTGGAGGATTAACTAAGTTAAATATTTTGGAGGCACACAGTCATTTCAGCAAATATAGCCATAGAGAAAGGTAGAAAAAGGTCTTTGGGATGTTGAAAGTGCCTATTCTTAGCCAGTGTTGTCTACCATTATAACTACTGGAACTTTATTACAAATATTAATCAGCACAAATATTGTGTCTCTCGGACAGCAAGCCTAATACTCCCTCTCATTTTCTTGTTTCTGAAACATTTTGAGGAAAGTTTTCATTATTGCAATTACTGATCCTTAGCATTTCCCCTCAGATACTTTCTGCTGCCTGTCAATGTGGCTGGTTAGCTAAACTACTGGGCATTGTTATCAACAGACTGTGTGCCTATTATATTTTAAATACAAAATTACAAAGAAGACACTTTACAAGGTGCTGTTGGGAGCTGCTTTTTGGTATACTGAAGAAAGAATTTGGCTCTATACTTAGCTTTGTTGTTGATATTCCCTGTAATATTGATCATAGCATCTTTGTTTCTTTTTCTATGGGTTATGCCCTCCAGAATGCAGCCTCTCTCTTCACAATTGTCTCCTGCAGCACTTTGAGGAGTAGATCTGATTTTAAAGGAAAAGAACAAGAAGCAAGTGGATACTGAAGATACAGATAATTCAATTAATGATAAATGCTCTGTACTTTCAAGAGCTGCAAACATTTCCAACGCTTCCACGCAGAGACTGTTAAGTAACATCTCGTCTGCCAATGCAGATGTTAATTCAAAAAAGTATTTCCCTACCTACTTGACAGAGTTTATGAGAAGGCCTCTGACTATCCATGGGTGTTTTTTTGAGTGCTGTGGATGACCTGCCATTGGAGTTCTGACTGGTGTGTTGTCATGGATTCACCAGGCTTTTTAGTCCTCCATCCTGTCACTGGTATGAGAAGCATGTGCTTTTCCACTGCAAGACAGAACTAGTTGTGCAAGTCTGACGTGTCCTTTCCTTTACCTGCACAGGAGAATGTGGCTTCACAGCCAGCTATAAATACACAAATAAATAAATAAATAAATTAGAGAGAGAGATAGAGAGAGAGAGAGAGAGAGTAATCCCTTAGAAATGTGTTTGCTGTTCAGTAACACTGTTCAGTAATAGTGAATCTGTTAATAAGCATCTGGTATTGCAGGAAGCAGGTGATGTCATCTTCGCTTGTGTGCCAGTAGGTACCAGAGGATCACAGGCCTATGCCTGGGTATATTAACACCGTAGCTATGCTAAAATTGGAAAAAGAAAGGTTCTAAAAGGAACATACTTGTGTAATTAATGAATACAGTCAAATTGATAGCTTTGCCTACAATGAAGGCTCTTTGCAACCACCAATCCTTGTTGCAGCTTCTGGTTCCTCTTGCTCGCTCTTTTTTTTTTTTTCCCCTCTGGAAATTTTTTCACAGAACAATCCTTCACCTAAATGGCTCATCTAGAACCTGCAAAATCCAGTAAGACTGATGACACTAAATGCCTGAACAAGAAACATCAATCTTCTGGACCAGCCATTGTTTCAACTCTAATAGCATTTATATGACATCTAGTAAGGTCAGATTGAAAAGACTGATTTAGCTGGACACATTAAAATGCTTTCCTGGGATGTATAATCTACTGTAGTATTACAAGATCTATTTTATCAGAGAGTTTAATGCCAATTGCCAGCTTCCAGTCGACTGGTTATCACTTTTTCAAGTGTCTCCCTTTCTCACCACAAAGGATCTCCCATGCTTCAGTCAGAGATCAGGCTTCACAGCACTGAAAGATCCCACCTCTGTCAACAATTGGTCAAGTTTAATTCTTGAAGAAATATAAACTAAGGGGTATGCCCACACAACATACTGTCTCCCTGCCCTAGATCCCACATTGACGTGCTGAAGTAGACAGCAAGCACTGCTGAATGAAGGAAATGGCAAAATACATTATATACTCACTGATATGAGTTACCCTGCTATCCCTAATCCCACACCAACAGAGAAAATAGTTGATTGATGGGGTTTTGCTGGGATTATTTGGCTGAAAGGTGAGCTGAATGCATGTTGGTGAGAACTGCCAGCTATTATTTAGCAGAGAATATAATTAACAATCACAACCTAATTAAGGGATGACATGGGATTATTTGCCATTTGAAGCATTTCACTGAGGATCCAGGGTCTTTTAGGAAAGGCAGCATCTCTGTCAAAACTGCAGGCTCTGTGCAGGATTTATGAGCTCTGATCTATGAGTAATATTGAAGGTCAGAAAAGAACCATCTTAATTGTTTTGAAAACTTGAATCTAGGAATAAATACTAGGCCTGCATCCTCATGCACATTCTCTGCTTACTCCGATTATTTTTCTCATACATTTTAACCCAGTGACCATTCCTCTTTCACTAGTGCACTGGCAGGATCAGAGGGAAAATCAATCCTGCTGCTTTTGCAACACAGTCAAACCTCTCAAGAGTTTCTTCATTCATTGGAAAACACTTGCAAATCTTGAAGCTTTAGCTAACATCACAGCAAAATGGCAGAAAGGCGGTACCAGATATGTAATATTTATAGCTTCTCAGGAAAAGAAAAAGCCTGGGACAACAAGACTACTTCTACCCAGACACAAGAAAAGGAAAGGTCTCCCCCCTACACCTGCAAAGGAGTCCTTGACAGAGTCAAAATCTGAACTACTGTGGTAGTTTTACGATATAATGTCTGTGTGGTTAACAAACCTGCAGCATTTCCTACCCAGGAATAAAGTGGCTCCTGTTTACAGGTATAAGATAAAGGTATGCTTTAGTCACTGAGCCCTTTTTTCTTGCTTATGAGATGAAGTTTTCACTG
>NW_008614441.1:35507-43786 GCF_000691845.1 Merops nubicus | reverse complement strand
GCAGGAATGAAAAACAACATGCCTTCAAGCAGTCATGGAAAAAAAGGAAAAAAAAGAAAAAGGTTTTGCTTATTAAGCTTTAGCTAAAAGCGTTTTTAAAAAGATTTTACATTGGAACAATAAAATAGAAGAAATTTATAGATATTGATGATGTGTCTTAGGCAGGAAAGAAAGCAGAAGGAAGAAAAGCACAATTACTTTATTCTTGGAAGGAATGCTGATCCATCTGATACAAATCAAAGGAAAAGAACTTGACATATATTTCAAAGAGTAATTGATGAACAGATTAATCTATTATTTCTATCATGCTGTTTTCTATCTTCCTGTGTTAATTTCTCTTTTGCACGAGCTCTCATTTTGCAAAATTATCTATTCATTTGAAGAATTATCTCATCGGTTACCAAGACATGAGATACTAAGTGACAGACAGACTACAGGACACACTGAAGTATTTCTGCAGCCAGTGAGTTCTTTGAAAGGCCAAAGTCCACAGGTTGTCAGCATGTGTAACCCTGCAGAAACTGCATATACATGACTATTAACATTTGAAATTTGCACCAGGATACCTCACTGACAAGATATGCAACCTGATTTGCAAGGATGTTTGTGACACACAAGTTGCTCTGTCGGAATTCCTAGAAATTCGGGCTTTTAAAGAGGCCTGTCCTTGGGGAACTGTGTTTGAAAACACTAATGATATGTCTCCAGTTATGTGGCATGCTTCTCCAATCTCCCTCGCTGCTGCTAGGAGATGAACACTTTCAAGAATCAAACTACATTAATCCCAAATAGTGACATTTTAAAGTATTTTAGAGACACAGTACAGAAGGAAAAAAAGTAATAGCAAAAGCCAGAATACAGTGTACTATTCCAAACACAGCACTGGTTTGTCATAATCATCACTCAAAGGAACTAGTTCCCTAAGTTCAGTTTCCCATCTAATCAAGGACTAACGTCATCTCTTTCTCTTCGGGCTGTTGGATACCTCTGTAGCTACCAAGAACTGATTTTGGGTACAAAACTAGTGTTTAAATAGACAAGAAATCTAACTTTCATTATAGATATGGTTGTACTACTCTATCAGTAGCGCTGTGGCCACAAATGGAAATCTATACCACAAATCTCATTAGTATCACACTATTGACTGTCTTTCCCTGCCCATGGTTATTCAGAGAACCATCTCTCTGCTTTATTACTCTGTGAGTTGGGATGGCGTACTACAAATAGTGACTGTGTATTTGTATTACAGTTTTTATCTTCAAAGAATCATCCCCCTCCCAAAAGTTTTCCAACGTATGATGCTCTTAGCTGGCCACCATGACATCCACTGATCAGTGACATACTCAGAATTATAATTTGTTCCTTGTGATCTGGCTGGAAATTTTGCTCCTTTCAGTAGAAATTGTGGCTAGTAAAACTGAAGACACCATTGGACCCAAGCCCAAGCCTTTACCAAGGCTGTATATGGACATAAAATCACTTATACAACCTAAATTAGTGTAAAAAGCATTAAAGGAAAGCCTTCAGCTTTTGTGAGATGGAAAGTGTTAACAAAAATTGTTAGTGATGGAACATCTTCACTCAGAAGTGGCATATACAAAATCATATACTGCAATCTGAATATCAAATTATTCAGTGTCCTCAGCTGCTGGGAATGTGCAGGAGTAACAACACACATTTCAGAAAGATGCATTTTAAGTAGTGGTGGTGCTGTATGATTTTTTAAACAAAACACAAATCTGTGGTTTTAGAGTGTGTTGTTTGGACAAACACCTCAAATTAATAATAGAACTAGTAAGTCTTTGTCTCAGTCTTTACCAGCAAGGGCTCCAGGCACACCAGCCAAGTTGCAGAAAGCAGAGGCAGGGACTGGGAGAAGGGAGAACTGGCCACTCTAAATGATGATCAGGTTCAAGACCATCTAAAGAACCTGAAGGTGCCCAAGTCCATGGGACACAATGAGATCTATCCACAGGTCCTGAGGGAATTGGTGGATGAAGTAGTTAAGCTGCTTTTCATCATCTTTGAAAAATCATGGCAGTTTGGTGAAATTCCCATTGACTGGAAAAGGGGAAACATAACCTTCATTTCGAAAAGGAAAAAAAAGAAGACCTGGGCAACTACAGGATGTTCTCATCTTTGTGCCTGGCAAGATCGTGGAGCAGAGCCTCTTGAAGACTCTTCTAAGGCACATAGAAAATGAGGTGATTTGTGGTAATCAACGTGGCTTCACCAAAGGCAAATCATGTTTGACACATTTGGTGGCCCTTTATGGTGGAGTTAGAGCATCAGTGGATAAGGGAAGAGCAACCAACGTCATCTACCTGGACTTGTGCAAAGCATTTGATGTTGTCCTGGTCTCTAAGTGGATCTGACGGATGGATAACTCAGTGGATAAGGAATTCGCCCTCAAAGAGTAGCAGTCAACGGCTTGATGGCCAAGTGAAGACCAATGCTGAGTAGTATTCCCCAGGGATTGGTTCTGGGACTGGTGCTGTTAAAAATCTTTGTTGGTGACGTGGACAGTGGGATTGAGTGCACCCTGAGCAAGTCTGCAGATAACACCAAGCTGTGTGCTGTGGTCAACATGCTGGAGGGAAGGGATGCCATCCAGAGGGACCTTGACAGGCTTAAGAGGTGGGCCCATGCCAACCTTATGAAGTTCAACAAAGCCAAGTGCAAGGTCCTGCACCTAGGTCAGGACAATACCAAGCACAAACACAAGCTGGGCAGAGTATGCATTGAAAACAGCCCTGAAGAGACAGACTTGGGGGTGTAAATTGATGAAAAGCTCAGCATGAGCCAACAATGTATATGTGCAGCCCAGAAAGCCAATTGTATCCTGGGCTGCATCAAAAGAAGCATGGCCACCAGGTTGAGGGAGGTGATTCTTCCCCTCTACTGCACTTTTGTAAGACCCCATTTTGTAAGTAAGTCCCCACCTGGAGTACTGCATCCACCTCTGGAGCCCCCAACACAAGAATGACAGGGACCTATGGGAGCAGGTCCAGAGGAGGGCCACAAAGATGATCAGGAGTGGGCTGGAACAGCTCTCCTTTGAAGAAAGACTGAGACTTGGGTATGTTCAGCCTGAAGAAGAGAAGGTTCCAGGAAGACTTTACTGTGGCCTTCCAGTGTCTGATGAGGGCCTACAGGAGAGCTGGGGAGGGACTTTTTACAAGGGTTTTTAGTGACAGGCTGAGGAGTAAAAGCTTCAAACTGGAAGAGAGTAGATTTAGATGAGATGTAAGGAAGAACTTCATTATGAAAGTGGTGAGGCATTGAAATGGGTTGCCCAGGGAAGTTGTGGGTGCTCAGCCACTGGAGGTGTTCAAGACCAGTGAGTTACCTCTGAGCAACCTGATCTAGTGGGAGGTGTCCCTGCCCATGGCAGAGGGGTTGGAACTACGTAATCTTTAAGGTCCCTTCTAGCTTGAACCATTTTGTGATTCTACGATTCTATAAAAAGTGGCTTTAAACTAAAGATATTTGACACAGTGAGCACTTACAAACAAGGGCATTACCTTGAGAGGCAATCCCCTCTTCAAAGTTTATTACATTTCAAAAGGAATCAAGTTTGTCTAGTCTATAGTTAACATCTACACTTAATGCATTTTTTTTTCTAAACAAAGATAAAATGCCACATACAACAAACTAATGTGAAAGCTATTTCTAAACCATTAATCACCCAAGTACCAGATTGGTGCCAATCCAATTCTCTTGATGGTGATATTTTCAGAAGAAGGATAGATAAACTAACAGCTACAAAATACAGAGGTGCTTAGCTCGTGTAGAATGAAGTCCAGTGTTGGTGAATAGGAAAATATGAAAGAGGCCATTAAACACATGCTCACACAAATTTATTTACATTTAAACAAGAAAGGGATCATTTGCTGTAACTAAATGTAAGATAATTAAGAGCAGGAACTACCAATTAGAATCTATATATTGGAAATAAGCACTCAAAAATACTGCAATGCTGCTGTGCCAAGACTAGCAGTCCATTCTATTTTTCAAGCACTCTTATTTCTAAGACCTCTACATAGAATTTTTAGTACACAGTATAATTCACGGATTTCTTACAAGGACAAAGCACACTGGATTTCCCCTTGAATTAAATGTCCAGTAACAGGCAGCACATACTAAGTAGCCTCACTGCTCGCTTTCAGTTTGTATTGACCTAAATATGCATGCACATGAGTACAAATTTTAAGATTGTTGGCATAGGTTGAGCATAACCTGTATCAGCAACTACAATAATACTTTGTCCACGTTATTCAGCAATGTGTAACACCTCGAGATGGTTACCTTTTTTTCCCCATGGATCTCTCTATAGTCCTTAACATCAGGGGACACTTCCAGTGTAAAAAATAAACTTGTTTCTTTGTAACCAACCTACCTGAAGGTGCATTCAGTCATGCTAAGCACCAAACAGCTCCTGGCACAGGCAGGGCCAGCTCTAGGTATTGTCACTAACAGATTGATGAAGAAATCAGTGTCCCTCTCAAAAGGAACAAAGAAGCAGGATTAAGACTGGATAAGGGACCCATAGTTTTCTCCCCAGTTGTGACAGAAACTGTGGGATCTGCAAGTGATTCCTGGGTAGCTAAGATCCATGGTGGGCTCTGCTCAGACCCTGCTCAGTAAAGGCTGGAGAAAACTGCATATCCTTTACACACTCCTCACCTAACTTCTCTGCTGCAAGCCTGATGCATTGAAAACTGCCTTGTGAACAATTACTCTGTGGTTCTGCACTCCACACTTCCCCCACCCTCAGCCTAAGCAAAATCACAAACAGTGGAAGGTGCTGCCAAAGGCAAGGGTGTAGTGCAACACTGCCTGTGCAGCTACCCACCACACTGAGGCTTATGGGGCTGAGAGGGAGCACAGAGACAGGACAGGGTAAGCACAAGTTATTCCCAGAGACCAGCCGAATCTGCAGCCCAGTTCAGGCTTAGGACCAGGATTCTTGATCCCTGCTCAGCAAGAAACTGCAAGACTCCCTCCCCCCAGTTCCTGAGCAAATATTCTAAGTGGACTCACCTTGTAAATAAAAGGGGTCTCCCGTTGTTGCAGGGAAGAGAGAGACAAAAGAGCATCACATGCTGTCTCCTTCTTGCATGAATGCAGCCACGTGTATCTTCCATTAGCAGACAAGAGCTTCACACAGATATACACAGGAAGAAGATACTCTGTCCCCTTACCTCTATTGAAAGGACAACAGGTACTGAATGAATGGCAACCCTAAATACTGCGGTTAATAGAGTATTACATATAACTGACAAGCAAGATAATATGCCTGCAGCCAAAGAAACCTATTTTTATTATCAGGAGGTGGATAAAAGCAACTGGAAGTAGTGTTTCTTACAAATTCCTATTTACACATTTCATAAAACCTTGATTCCCTGAAGTCCTGTCCATGAAAGCACTTCAAATTCATTTCTGCTGTCACTGTTATGACAGCAGGCTTTAGTACTTGCAGAAAAGCAAGGTTGAGACTGGTACACGGTCTTTCTCCTGCAGACAAAAGAAGCCTCATCCACAAAGATCTCCTGGATGACAGTCCCCATCACAACACAGACATATATGAAGATGGTTATGCAGGTCAAGGAGAAACACTGCAGTAAGAATGTTAGAAGCAGCAGGAAATATGTAAAATAGAGACAAGGTGTTTTGCCAAGAAATTATTATTTAGCATCTTTCAGATAATGCTACCATAGCAGGCCTCAGCAGAAGTATGTACTGCAGCGTCCTTGACCCCAAAAATCTTGTAATCTAAAGGGACAAAATTACTCAATGTTTGCCAGGGGGTAGATGGGCAAGAAGGGAAGCCAGTTGCTTATGGTTATTTTACACTTAGGTCCCAGCTGCAAGGTGTTCTGAGAGCAGGCTTAAATACTGATGTTGTCTGCAAAACAGTAAATAACTACTGATACCCAAAGACTTCTTGAGTAGTCTGGCCATGAGTCCACGTGGGAGGCAATCTTCATAAAATATAAGAATATCTGCATTTATTGAATTTAGTACTATAAATTGCTCTCAAATCAATGGGAATTATTATTTTAATTTTAAAATCATCTCTTTTGATGTCTCTGAACACACATATACTTTTCAGTATGGGTTGAGGGAACATACTACAACCACTGCTAATCACTGTATAAAACTGTCTCATGTATGTTTTCATCAGGATGTCTTCTCTAAGGCTTGAAAGTACTAAGCTTTCAAATTTCTCCAGGCCCCCTTTTGTGGCCTCATATTTCTTCTCATTACCTCTGAATTCCATTTATTTGCTCACAAACCAACTTGTGACAACATTTGTCAATAAATTTAATGCACTAGTTAGCAAGGAAGAAGCTTGTTAGCTAACATTTATTATAAATACTCTTCAGTCAGTGGGCAATGGACTATACAGACATTTGACTAAAAGATAAATTGCAGCAAATAATTTTAGCTATTTTTTTCTCCACTAGAAGCAGTCAATCTGGATTGAATACAACAGAATGATTTTCATGGAGACAGCTGTAGCAAAAAGGTTTCTATAAAAGATATGTCTATACATAAAAAATAGTTAATAGAAAGTGCTGCCTGTAGACAGAAGAGAATACATAATATTGTACAAAGCTCTGGTTATGCCAGGCAAATGGCTACTGGTCTGCAGCCATATAAATGCAAACCTAGGACTTTCTGAAACCTTTCAAATAGTAAAGGAAGGAAAACTAAGCTAGGCAGCTTACAGGGTTATATAGAGTGCCTATGGAGATTTGGCCTCCACTTCATACTGAAATCAAGATGCTAGGCTACTAAAATACTTCTGAAAAATCATATCAGGTACATATCTACTTCTCAAGGGGTCAGTATGGATGGTGGTGTCTGGCTCTCAAGTAGGTCTGTAGTGCTCCTAAACCCATTACAGACTTCTGAACATCTCAGAGTATTTCTAAATTGCCATTTTCAGAACACATTTCCTAGAGGAAGCTCTGAGTCAAAACAACTTCTGTTGGAATGCCAAAAGAAAAACATTACTATGATGCATGGAGCATTAGTCGCAGTGTAAAAAGAAACAAAATAATGGAATTGTACTGTAATGATTTTCAAAACTATTAAGTTTGTTAATGAGTCATTAAAAATTTACTTCCAGAACTGATTCAGTGAGAGAACACAGCCATTCATTAAAATCTCATCCAAAAGGTTTTAATCTTGCTGCCTCTTGAAATGTATGGACAATACATATGTTTGGTTTTAAATTACAAAAGTTTTGAACTTGGAGGAAAATCTCTTTGGAGGGAATAATATAAGTTTCCTCAAAGCATTTACTACATTTTTGTTGCAGATGTGTATCAGCAGTTAAAAAACAACAAAAGAGGTGGACTCACATCAATGGGACTATGATATACATTAGATAGTCAGCTATTTATAATTACTAAACACCTCTGCTCTACTGCTAATCAAATGCTTATTGCAAAATAATTAAATCTGAGTCCACAGAACAGGAGGAAGTTATGAAAGGATGGGAATATTTAATTTTCCAGGAACACTAATCCATTTTTAAAGGATTTGGTTTTTAAGGAGTAGGCAAAGGACAGTAAGTTGGCAGCCCTGGCAGGTGCTATGATTTCATTACAAATCCAGTGACATTTCATGCTCAAGTTGTGGCTCCTGAAGCCCTCTAACATGAAGGAAATTCTCAGCTTTTCTTTTATTCATAAATGCCTTGCCTTTCAGCTGGCAGAGGAAAGCTTGAAAATGTTAACCCTAAAGAAATACCCAAGAGAAATACAGACACACACGTCCTGGAGTCTCAGTATTTTAAGGCAATCTCATGACTTATAGAATCTTTGCTCACAATTTCTCTACTTTGACAAGTAGTGAACTGTTCTGAAGTAATCTATGAATATGAACAGGCAATTACAGTATCAACACCAAGCACTATTTTAAATGAGAACATTTTCTGTTGAAATGCAGTGCACTAACACACAGTCGTAATGTAAGAGAATTTGCAAGGGAATAAAAAGCAAGTGCTTCTCAAGAGCACACCAGAGGGAAGGCAGCCAAGCATCAGACCTACTGTCCTCCATCATGCTGCCAGTTCTGTTTTGCTACAGATCAAAAGTCCTTCCCAAGATGGAAACAGGAGCATCTGCTGGAGTTGTCTAGTTAGACAAGTTGAAAGAGATAATTTGGAAGGAGAAAGAAATAGAGACTTTAAGTCCAGGAATGTTAGAGACAAAATCTGTAAGTCATACTTTGTTTTACTGTTTCAGCACAAGCAAGAGGATGAC
>NW_008614441.1:32604-35476 GCF_000691845.1 Merops nubicus | reverse complement strand
AGGAATGCACGTTCTAGTATCAGTCTGAATTTGCAGTCACAAAGATCTCACTACCCTCCACCACTCTTGCAAGCTTTTAAACTAGTTCTCTCAGGATCTTCTATAAGCAAAAGTGCAGTTTTCAATTAAACCTCTGGGAGTAGGATCACAAAAGAAATATCTTTAGTTTTGGTGAAGAGCAAGAGCATGAATTACTAAGAGGTAGTACATTTTTATATATTAGTTTCAATAAAAGGGTTGTAGATCTCTAGAGAAGCTGGTAAACCTACAAGAACTGTGCACAAAATTTTCAATGAGAATTATCTTGTGAGTCCCAGAAATCATTCCAGCCATAACGGGAATGTTCATATGTATTTTCTAATTAAAAAAAAAAAATCCTACTAGAATACAAATGTTCAGAAAAAAAATGTAAAGGAAAATAACACGTGCAAAAGGCTGCAAAAATTTCATGCAATAGTAGGTAGCATTAAATGAAAGGAGTACCTCGGTTACCTGAAGGTCAAGCTACACAGCTGAGCTGCTTTAATCATCCTGACAAATGGATAAACTGTAATTAATTACCCATCTCACCAGCTCAGGCCAAAAATGAAGAAAACAACAAACCTTGCTAAAGACCTTCCCAGTCAGATCACCAGTGAGGTTGATTAAGAAAGTCCTCCCCTTGGCTGTTACTTACAGGGCCTAAGAACATTTAAGCAGGAGGTTCCTGCTGCCATTGTCTTTTTGGGCCAAGAAGGGGAAGGCTTCAGAATGGTTTGATATGTGTTCATGTCACAGCCCAGAGCATAAGACTGCTGTGACCCCAATCTTCAAAATTCATTTTACCTCTGCTAAACAACAGTAAGACACAAGAAAAACAGCTTCATGAATTCCACTACATTTTTTTTCCTGCCATGAAGCAGCAGCTATGCTAGCTCCCTTTTCCAGTAGTTCTTCTGGCCTATCCCTTTACTGCTGCAGAAGTATGTAAATCAAAAGCCATAAAAGCAAACATTAGCCTTTCTAAAGTTGTTATTGGTCCACGGACTTCTTTAAGGCCCAGATTTCACCTTGAAATCTGACACTTGACTCTGACACTGTGGCCCTAGACAGGTCATTTCACTGCTTGGTTTCTATCTTGCATGAGCAGCACCAGTGCCTATGCTGACAACAGTGCCAGCAGGGGAAGGGAGCATCTGTTAACCATGCGTGTACAACAGCTAGCACAACGAACCTCTGAGCTCTACTCTTTCCTTGTCAGCAGTAATTAAACATAGTTAGTCTTTTTGTAGGTGCCTTTGAAGACAGCCGCCCCCATACTCCCATTTTATTTTCTATGCCCCTTTCTAGGAGAAGCCTATTGTGAAAAGGAGGACAAGGTTTTACAATCTCTCCACAATAACCTCCATCCACTCCTCACCAAGTAAAGAGGGCTTTTCCCCGGGAGAAGCACACACTTTCCACTCCACCAGTAGCCCCCAGCTGCTCAGCTGTTTTGTGGACAAAACGGATAACAGACACAGATGTGTAAGCACATTCAAGGAGATATTTTTCTAGAACAGCAGCAGCCATGTTAGTAAATCATGATGAAATGTCACCAGCTTTAGTTACCACATAGTTTAACACATTTTATTTTCATTTCTTGTGTTTTCAACTCCTTTGTGTTGTTCTCATTGCCAGCGGATGAGCTGATGTGAATGACAGGTGGGCTGATCCTGGAAGATGCTCAGGGCAGTTGCTGAGGTGCTGGGTGCCTCTAATTTCCATCAACATTGCATGGGAACTGAGCAAGCTGTGCATGATGTAGGATGAGGCCCAAAAAGCATTTTGAAAATAGATGTTTCTCCTCTGGCAACCAGCAGGGATAACATGCAATTGGCTAGCACACTGATAATTATTTTTCCATTACTCTGAGAGCAATGTCATCCTTCTTTATTTTCCCCTAATCGTCTTGATAGTATTTCTTAATGCAATCAGAGTGAAACAGATCTTAAAAATGTATGGTTTTCTTTCTACACATACTGTTAATTGTCGGTGAGCCTCAAGCAGTTTTCTTATGCAAAAATGGCTGCTTGCTTTGGACCATTTCAAAATGTGAGAAGCACAATGTTGCTGTGTTTTGCTTCTTGTGCACATGGATGATAATCAGAAAATTAAAGTATCCTACCAGAAACCAAGGTACTGCTGGAAACCAAGGTATCTGCCTCAGGACTGCACTTGCAACTTCAGGGGTAGTCAGAGAAGTCAGCTTCTCCCTTATCTCCATAGGTTGACCAAGCAAAAATAAAAATTATATTCATTCTTTCGGTATTTGTGCCTTATCTACTTATCTCAGCTCATCTTTTGGGACAGAATGCCTTGCACTGTGCACACAAACAACACTGCATCACACAGCACACTACATCCTGACTCAGCTGGAAGCCTCTAGCTGATGCAGTTAGTATAAAGAGTGAGAATTACTGGCCCTATCTAAATAGCGTTTGAAAACTAATCCTTCTGTAACTCTGCTGAAAATTCCCACTGCTTCTCCATTAGAATTAGTTAGCTCATCATCAGATATATTCCTCTTGAAGTTTTAATCCCAAACTACAATATGTAGTAATTTCATATTGCTTTCTACTATGAAGACTGCTACATTAGCTTCAGCATAAAAGGAACAGGTGAGCTTCAGTCCATGTACCAAAGACATACTCCAGAAAATCTCCCTTTTTAAAAATGAAAAGTGGATATCCACCAAGGTCAATATGACAGCTACAGAGTTACGTGGGAAGTGGAAGCAAAGAGTATTTGCTTTGGTCTGAGCTGAGCAGCATAAAATTTTCTCTTCATATTAAAATTGTTATTTCTAGTCCCTCCACACAATATTGCAGTTTCGTTTTAGGAGAGTTTTAAC
>NW_008614441.1:0-32573 GCF_000691845.1 Merops nubicus | reverse complement strand
GGTACTCTTACCCATTTCCATAAACTTTATCTCAAGATAGACTTCTAAACAATCAAAATATTTTCTCTTTGAAAATGCCACTTTAATTTCAACATTTTTAAGCAAAAGGTCCAAGCAGGAACAAATTATTTGCAGATTCAGGCTACATTTAGTGGGTAGTTACAGTTAACAAAACCCAGCATTTTTTTTTATCAGATAAACTATTCAACTAAAGCCCTGTGCACGTATTTGCTGCAAACACTTTAATTTGCTGCTTCTTTATTGGGTTTTGGAAGGAGTTATTGAGTTTTCTTATTGATTTCTAGTGAGTGAAACAGGAGTTTTCACTGGGATCTTGACTGAGCTAATTGATACACTCTTGGTAATAAACAATAGCAGTGGCAAAAAGGTAAATGAAATGCAATCTATGCAAGTCAGAGCAAAAAAAAAAAAACAACACCTTCAGAAACCTGCAAAATGGTATCATTATAGCTACGAAACAAGTGCTGCTGCAGAAACACTTGAGAGCTGTTGGAGTAATGAGTGTTACTGGAAATGTAATGACTGCACACTGAGTAATTAACATGTTACTTGAATTACTGATACATCTAAGGACACATGTTTATTTTAGCTTGCTGAGTAAGATTAAGTAAAATAAAGTATCCCATAATTTACTCAGTATGAAGTTTTTATTTCCTACAGTTCTATTATAACTTAAATTTGAGGATGTGATTGCAGACATATGCTCTGGATGCACAGTTAAATCAGTAGAGTTCAACTCAAAAACCATGTCGAAGACCACAGTCTAGTTTCTCATTGCAAACCATTAATAACTATTGACCCATTGTTCAGACAACTTGTGAATGGCATAATACAGTATAAGTCACTGTATTTCGTTGGTCTAATGCGTTCTAAGTCACGTCTAATGCAATCTCAATCAATTCATTCCACAAGGAAAAATAAAAAATCTGTTCAATCAACTAAAAAAGAGTAGTTGCTTTTCTCCCTTCTCATGTAGTTTTAGGTATTATTAATGGCCACTATGAAATCTATTACAGGTGACAGTCAAAAACCTTAATCCATAAGGTAAAGAAGGAAAGGCTAATGAAGTTAACGTGGAGCATGTTGGGCAAATACAGACTTCATTCCTTCCACACTTTTGGATAATAGGGTTTAATTGTGCAAAAGATGTAGGCAAGGGCTTGAAAAAACACCATCAGAAGCACAATTTTCACTGAAGACAGTTTCTTTTTTATGGAAACTTGAACACTGACAATTGCAAGTACCATTAACACTTAATTGGAAATACTGCTGTGGCTCCTCATGGGTATTTCTGCTCCAGACCCTTCAAAAGTTGGCAAGTCCTGAGTGGACTAAATTTCCCATGAGATGCTGATAAATTCTCCCCCTCCTCAAGCTGCTGTGGCCTCAGAGCCCTGGGTGAGACATGGTCCAGAGAGAAAGCTCTGCCCCTGAGAGGGAGGGAAAGGCTGTCTCACTGCCACCCTCCACAAGAGTTACCAGGAAAATACCAGAAAAATACCATGCCCTGTCTCTCTTGCAACCAGGCTTGACTCAGACCCAAACTGATTTTTTTTTTCTCCTTTTCAGATTTTTAATTTTGCTGCTGCTTCTGCTTTCCTGAGCTCAATTAATAATCAAATGGATGCTTCTCCTGAAACTCTGAACACATTTCAAGCTCACCTTAAATAAGACTGCAAAAGGAGATGACAGAAATACCCTTTGCCCATCCCACTAATTGTACAAAGTAATCGTACTAAGCATCGGGAAGCATCTCCTCTGAAATCTGCTAGCCTATTTGTTTTTATGTAAACCATGTTTAATTTATCAAGTTAGATTACAAAATAAAAAGCAAATACACACAAGAATGCCTGGAAATCTAGTCCCTGAGCACAGTACTCAATGGCATCTTCACACTTCCCATGGAGAAAGACAGCTAATAGTGGATTGCAGAGTATGCTGAAACCACCTAAACCACCACATGGATCTTTACAGGCCAGAAAATTGAGACAAGATTCTTTGGAAAGAAAAATTCCTCTTAATACCTCTCAGTCACCTGGCTAGGGCAGGTCCTCATGTTTACCACCTGATTTGAGACAAGAGATGCTGAAAATGTGGAATGGAAAAAGAAGCCACTATTGCTTGCTAATAGGAAGATTAAGAGGAAAACAACAACAAAAAAAAAAGGCTACAAATTTAAGAGGAAAACAACAACAAAAAAAAAGGCTACAAATGAGGAGGATTGAAATAGGACTTGGCATTAAAAGTGCCATAGTGGGTTAGCAACCATATTTCTTTGAGCCTTTTTCCTTCCATTTACAGAACAAGAGCCGAGGTTCTTCAGCCAAAAGTGATAAATGCCTTTGCTCTGGCTCTTTCTTACACCTTCTGCTATTATACACCTGCACGGTTCAGGTAGAGCACAGCTTCCTGACAGGGGATGAAAGATGGCTTCATTTGCCCATATTTCAGAGGCAGCTGGAATCATTGCTCTCATCTCGTGGAGAGAAGAGGCTTTTCAGCCTTGCTGAGACAAGTCGACAGCAACTCATCCTGATCCCAAACTGTGTCTCTGCCCAGCCGTACATAGATAATGCAGGCTCCTGATCTGAACAGCTTCCCAAGCATTATACTTACTCCCTTCCCTAGGAAGGCAGGCAGAAAAGAAGACACATACCCCATAGCCCTCTGTACAGCTCAGCATGCCCCAAGCCTCCACAGAGTATTTCCTCAAGGACACCCTGGGGTGAAAGTACCTAGGATTAAGGAGTGGGTAGATGTTTGGGTTTACAATCAATGAAGGCTTCACGCACAGATGAAGCAATATTAGGCAAGATGATAGGCAGAGCTAGGTTTTAAAGCAGCTGTTCAGCTACTTGTATCCTAGGTGAGACAGATTTTTGAAAATATTCTTAGTGCAATTTTTTAACTTTCAGATGAGAAGGAAAATCAGACAATTGTAACTATAGCAATAAGATCATTACTGGTGCAGAAGATCCAGCCTTTCCCAATGCTTCAGCAACCTTTGTGCAATGATGCCAATTAGACAAATTCTTTGTGATTTGTTCAGACTTCTACAGGATTGAACACAGAGGCTCAGCCTCTAATGAACAAGATTCATGTAAAATTATGTGACATAACCATTATTCTAAATTATGTTAAACAAATTTGGCTATTATTTTCCCAGGCTGCATATTATTATCCATTTCAGCACCACGTTTAAGGACTTACAGCTACTTACTGAACGCTGAGACACGTCTATGTTGTAGTGGGTCAGAGCATGGTCTGCCAGCTCACTGTGTGCATATCTCTTTATGAAGCTAGGGGAATAGATAGTTTCCAAAGAGTGACAAGCCTTTCAGAAATCTGGTCCCATTGAGTTCAGACCTCTTTAAGAAATCACCCCTGGTATGTGTGTGCTATAGATGTCTGAAAATTTTCATTTCTTAATCCCATGGTCATATCTGCTCATTCAATCTTGCAAAGACTGAACACTCATTTGATTTTCCTACTGTGAATGACTTCAGCAATAGTCTTCTGACTATTCATTAGTATTTTGACCATTCCTTAGTATAAAAATAAAAAATATTTGCAAATGTCTCTGAGGGCTTATAGCTAACATTAGCTAACCATTTTTCAGCAGAACTCTGTCCACTGAAAACAGCTAACAGCCAGAATTGAACATCTTCGTGAACCATAGAATCATAGATTCACTATGGTTGGAAAGGACCTCTAGGATTGTCAAGTCTAACCTTCATTCCAACATCTCCCTAACCATGTCCATTCTGATGAAGGTTGATCAGATGCTTTTTTCCTGGCTGGCTCACCTCACCCAGCAGCCCTCCTGTGGGCTGTTGTATTTCCTAGTTTTCATTTTTCAGTACATAGAGGATTTTCAAGAACCACAGATCCTAGCTGTGGTGCTGCTCATACAATTCATCTGCTGGCCATGAGGAAGCTAGCATCCAAAGCCCCTTGGTTTCTCATAAATTAGCTATGGCCCTGGACTGAACACTGATGTTCTCCAACCACCCCTCCATTTTCTATCTCAAGAAACTTTTCTGCAGTCTCTGCTCAGTGTCCAACTCTTTATTTCCTCCAAAGCTTTACAGATAAGACAGAGGTGAAAGAGAGGGAGATCTCCATTATTGTGAAGCACTCTGTTCTTACAGTCCTTTTTGTACATCAGCTTCTGCCCACATTTTTAGCTAGCCATCACTCATATTTTTAATTCTGTCCCAAGCTGTTATGCCACCTTGTTCTGTGCTGTTAAGTAGTAAATTTAATCTATGAGCTATGCAAAAACTTTTTCTCAAAATACTCAGAGACTACTGAGAAAGCTAAGTAATCAAGACTTACAAAATGCTTTGATGCTAATCAGCAGTTGAAAGATGCCTTAGGAACAGAACTATCATACAATAAATCAGAAACAACCTTTTAAAAATGTTTATTTTGGTTGAGTCCCTGCAGACAGAACTCATTCAAGGGTGAGACACTCTCAATGGCACAAATGCACTCCACTGAAGAGACAAATGTACTGTAAATGTAGCTTAAAAAGTTATGAACAGAAAAGATGGCAACCCCAAAAACTGAGATAAACTGATGTCTTGTTTGTAAACCCACTTCTCCCACTGTTTAAGTCTTATGAAAAGAGATGACAGAATTCAACAGGAAACATTTATGAGTAAAAGTAGACTAGGAGAAAAAAAAAAAAAAAAGTGGAGTTGGATATGATTTAGTTACAGAATAGAAATCTAACTCTCATCACACTTGACTATACTACTGTGCCATCTAAGGCAGTGGAATTACTGTGCTGGAGTCAGGAGTAAAAAGAGAGACACTTGCAAACATCCTGCTATTAAAAGAAAAGCTGTATTTACTGCAAGACTCCTTGAAACAGCTTTATTATGTGCTTTGCACTGCCAGTTTCAACAGTTGTTCTTATTTACTGTCATCTACATTCCCCTTTTAAAGCAGATTATTACTCTTACTGATCAATGGTTCTTATTCTCCAAAAGTTCCCTGATGCAGGCAAACTTATTAGGGTTTTTTTGTAAAGGTTTTCTTCTTGTTACCATTCAACAAGCAGCTGTTCATAATCCTAAAGCTTAACAATTACATTAATTTTAAACTAAAGCTGGAGCCATAAATTTTCTCCAGTATTTCCTGCAGCTAAAGAAACTCCGTAATCAACAAGAAGAAAACACTAATGATATTTCATGACTTCTTTGTTTTCTTGTCACACATCCTGCTGTAATATATGGGGATAAACAAACTGCCTGTTTTTAAGATTTCATTTTCAACACAGAAATAGCTGTAGGGCACACAATAAACTTGATTTTTGGCTTATAGTCCACAATCAATAGTTAATCCTCAGTTGAACATTTGATACAAGGTGCTCTGCTTAACCTTTTGTCTGCCATCTCTTTCTCCTTTTTTGCGTGCTATTTGATTTCAGTTAGCTGGGACAATATATCACCTCTGGGCAGGATATCTCTGCTTAAATTAAGCATCACTTTGCCTTGTGATCTTAATCAGGAGCTATTCAAGAAGGAGTGTTTGTTATTGCAACTGGGCATCAAGCCCTCCTCTCCCAAGTACAGTCCTCTCTGGCCAAAGCTTTCTTTAGGGTCATCCCAAAATTTTTAGAAGCCAAGACCAAACTTGGCTGATACTTTGATTAAATAAATGCTGTGCAATGCTCCATGAACTTTTCAGTACTGTGAAAAATGTTCTGCCTTCTGCCAGTCCCCAAATTAGTATTTCTGTGGTCCTGAAAATTACTTTTCTATGGAGCATGAATTGCCTGTGTGAAGCTCCCTACAAAGCAGAGGAATGTTGTTTTAACGTGACCGCTTATTTTAATCAGCTCCTTGGATGTTTGCTTCTTACAGAACCTTCTGAAGACGCACACCTCAGATGGAAATGTTAGCCAGCCTTAATGAAAACTCTCAATGTTTTCATTACACTCACTGTCATCTCTCTTGCTCTCATCTGGTGCAGTTAAAGTGGCTTCACAGAGCAGACAACCAGTGAGGCAGACATATCCAAAGTATCGCCACAACTGTTGTCTTCCTCCAATATAACCATGTAAAACTACAATATATTCCTGCTAAGGCATTCAGAGACACTCCCGATCTGAAATCCACTGAGTCTGTGCTAAAGATTCCTCTAAAAATGCTGTGATTAACTAAGTACTTGACTTCAAGTAAGCCTTAAAAGAGAAGACAAGGGGCAGCAGAGGGGTATTCACACAGCATGCCTTAAACTGCTATCTTCAGAGGCTTAAGCCAGGAGCCTGGTGTCTGCAGGCTCCCTTAACATCAGAGGACAGAACCTCATATAGAATGACAGTGTCACTACTGTGGCAAGATTGAACAACACTTCATCTTATGTCTGTAGATTCAAATGCCATAGCAGGTGACTAAGAAAAACAGCAAAGGAGCAAAAATAAGTCTAAAATCAATGTTGCCTCAAGTACAATCATTAAAACTCCACAGACCAAATTGCAACATGTCACAATCACATCAAGCGTGTTGAAAGCTGTTATGGCAGCAAAAGTTTCCAATTAAGAAACACACTTCGATTTGGGAATATATATTCATTTTATGATTGATTTTGCCCTTTCTGGTTAAAATTAGACAAAAAAAAAAAAAAAAAAAGTCAGGTTTTGTCTAACTACTACACAAAAAAAGTGAATACTTTTTCTGAAACATCACTCCCATGATCTGTATCTAATAATTCTCTGTGAGTTGCTGTAACTCAAAAACAAGTGCTTCAAAATACTGCAATCTCCACAAAATAAAACATTGTGTGGTAAAAAAAAAAAAAAAAAAAAAAAAAAAAAAAAAAAAAGTCAGGTTTTGGCTAACTACTACACAAAAAAAGTGAATACTTTTTCTGCTACATCACTCCCATGATCTGTATCTAATAATTCTCTGTGAGTTGCTGTAAAGAAGTGCTTCAAAATACTGCAATCTCCACAAAATAAAACATAAAATGGGTGGTGCTACAGACATGCAGTGTTGCTATAAACATGCAGTTCTGGCTTTTTATGCCCATTTCTCTGCTTGCACAAGCAAAACAAGAAGAAAATGTCAAGAATAGAGGCTTTCCTGTCACTGAAAAGTGTCTGATTAGATATAAGGGAATGTGAGAGGCGTATGTTATGTGCTTATATACCTGTCAAGTCATTCTCTTTTTCATGCTCCTTACAGATCAGCAGGGCAAGACCACTTTTCTTCTAAAACAAATATTTTAGGTTTACTGTATTCTTAATGATTTGACATTTCAGGGCATCTATGGGAACATGTGATGGTGAGCTTGTAATTCAGTGCCCTTTTTGAGGTGGCACCGGCTACTCCCTCAGCAAATTCTGTCTCTGTACACATAGAGCCTGGTTCCTTAATAGCACATTTAAGAGATGTGTACGGGCACATGTAGAGATTGCAACGAAGCAGAAGAGGGATTGCTCATTTCAAAAGAGATGTGGGAGATCCAGGGAATCTCCAGGGGCTGGGGTGCTTCTTTATGGATTCTTCCAGACTTTCCCAAGAAGTGCCTTTTCCCCAGATTGACACCTGGCCTTAGTACACCATAGACCCTCACTTCACCTGATTGTGAACACAGACACATGCAAGTATGATTGCTCTCTTATGTCTTATTTAAAAAAAAAACCAAAAAACATAGAAAGTTCACCTGCATTTCATGAGTGGAATAGAAAACATTGAACAGCTCTGCTCCCCAGCATGATTTTCTTTGTCTGTTCTTGGGAAAATATTTCGTTGCAGATGCCATCCTCCAAATATGCGTTCAGCATCCAATTTAAGAGTGAAAGTGGCAGAAATAGGGGAATGGATCTGTCACATGGGCTTTGCTTGACCCTTTTGCATATCTCCCTTCTCCAGAGCATGCGATGTACAACTGTCAGGCAAGAGGAAAGGTTCTGTAAACTTTTTGGTGCCGCTTCCTTCTTTTCTGAAGCAAGTTGCTTAGCAGTAGACTATATGTTTGGTTTAGGTAGCCTCAGTCTTAAGAAATTTATTACATTTTGTGTGTGTGTGGTCTTATGTTTGGCAGCAGAGATTAAACCTCCCTTCTGGCAGAACCATGATGTGGAACCTTGGGTATATCTGGTGATTTTTTTTGCACCAGTTTCAAGAGAGAAAGATGTTAATTTCCTGGCCTCTGTCTGTCATGACTGTACACAGTTTAGGGAGAAAGACTGTCTTCAATTATTAACCAACTCAGTGTTTCATGCACCAAGAAATTGCTCTCATTTCACATCTTAAGCATTATTCTAAACAGCTGAGGTGGGAAAACCCTCTGTGAAAAGAATTGCTTGAAAGATTCCAAATGCTGTGGAATTTTTTGTTCTCCTGTATTAAGCCCTCTGACAGGAGCAAGATGGCATTTCTTCTTGAATAGTCCTCTGCCTGGAGTTTGAAATGATAAAGCATTACAGTATGCAAATACACAGCATGTTCATTAGGAAATGGAGAAGTAGAAAAGAGTATGTAGGCTAAATGTCACTAAGACATATAAAACTCTTTGTGGCTATATAAAACTCTTCACCATACTAGAAATAGGAACATACAAAGTATAAAAAAGAGAGAATATTCAGTTGTTTCACTCCCAAATGCCTAATGATGAATGCAAGAAAAGTCAGGGGCACATGGAGACCATAAACTTCTGTGAAGAGACCTCTATAGAAAATTTCAGTGTATTAAGAACTACAATTGTCTGCATAATTTCCTTGTTTTGGATGGACTCTTAACTCAAAAGTTTGTTCTACCTGTATTTGCTGCACTTTGCAATGACTTGACCTAGTCTTCCCCATTCTCCCTCTGTATAGATTTGGGTTTGCTCACTGCTTATAGCACTAACAGCTTGGGGATGTTGCTATAATGCAGAGAATGTAGCCTGAAGGACTGAGAAGGTACAAGCAATAAGTGAATTCAAATTTGAGATTACCAATTCCATACCACAACCCTGGGCTTTGCTTCTTCTCTCAGCAGGTTTCTGCTGAAGAAACTGGATTTGGCTTTTCCCTCATTAGTGTAGCTCACAATTTCCTGTTCCCATTGACACCTTAGGTGTCATGGTTTTCCAAGTTCATGGCCACACGCAATACACAAAATCAGATCTGCAAGCTGAATAAAGAGTCACCAATTCTGCTAATTGCCAAATGGGGGTGAAGAATGAAATGTCAGTCACAGTATTAAAATACATCAAAGAAGAAATTTTTGAGGCTATCCAATCACACAGTTTAAGGCAGGTTCAGAAGACACGAGTAGGCAGAGAAATCAAGTTGTTTAACATTTTTAACACAAACCCTTTTAATTTAGAATGCTGTTTTATCATTTCACAATGGGAAAACAGCAAAGATTCTAATTCTCAACTGACCTTGCACATGGCCATACTAATTCTCACTGCCCTACTTCCAGGCCCTCATGTTCGTGCGAAGATGACAGAGGCAGCACAGTTCACTGCCATAACCCACCGCTGCAAGCTGTTTTATTTTTCACCAAAAATCTGCTTCACCCATTTGCATCACTTCTTTTGCTGAAAATATGAGGCGAGACCTGCACTCTTTGAATAGAAATGCTTCATTTTTTGTGCATTGCCCTATTTATTTTTATTCTTAAAAATGTGATCGAAATAAAAACAAAACTTCTTCCAGATCTAATGCTAATTTTTGATGAAAAATTAATTTTGAAATTCTTTTTGTTATCCCACTTGGAATAAAAATAATTTCTAACTACAAAACACTCTTGCATAATAGAAAAATCTACTCCAAATACCTTCTTAATATAAGCAGAGAAAAAGCAACAAAGCAAGAATATACCCACATTAGTACTTGACTTTTGACAAAATATGTTATTAGTAAAGTATTAGATGCATGGAGCAGTCAATGAGCATTTCTGGTTTTGAAGCTGGCTTGAATATTTGTTCCAGAGGTCATATAAATCAGAATGGCAGTGCAACTCAGATACAATATTTTACCTTCCTCATAAAGCTTTACCTCCTCCTTCTCTCATGAGATAAAGGGCTGAAGTGGAGGTAAATTACGTATATATACCTTTTGTTTCCCAATAGTTTTTTAGCTCACGATTGCGGGGAAAAAAAACAAAACCCTGATCTCTAAAAGCATGAAATCTAGAAAATATGAAACCCCCCAAAAAAACCCAGGGATCAAAAGATAAAGATCTTTTTTATGCATCATATCCATCTCAAGGGAGCTCAGATATATGTCTATGTCTGTTGCTGTACTTTTTTTTTTCTCTAGACAAAAATAAAACAACATCACAGACAAGATTAATTTCAATAGTTTTGTCTTATTAATTCACAGAGCCACCAGATGGAGCTGAGGTTATGCTTTTAACAAGGAGGAGCACAATTAATTTCTGGAAGGATTTCAGTGAACAATATGTACATGTATAACAAACAGACAACACACATAGACATACTGCATTCTGGATAAATTAGGTATATTTAAAGTTTAAACTAATAATTTGAACAAGCCATAGCAACTAGCAAATGAGGTTCACAAGTCTATGTTCTGCATCCTTTCCTGATGTCTAATAAAGGGCTAGCTTCTCTTGACTGTGGCTCCTCTATGAGCCACTAATACCTAAAAACATGTAGGAGTGCAGTCCCTTTGATACCTCTGCTTCTTTTCCAAATATAATAGAAATTGGCCAGCAGCTTCAAAAGCTGTTAGACTAAACAGATTAATACACATGCCCAGAGAGCAGATTTATTTAAGCCTTACTACCTGCATTAGCAACAAAGATGTAAAATACCTGAGACTTAGGCACCAAAAACTGGGCTTATGCTTCACAATATTATGCATATGTGAAAATACAAGCTTTTCCCCATATGTAAATATATACATATATACAGCAAATAGTGCAAAGATACAGCTAAAGCATCAGTGGAAATCTAAGGAAACTGAACCACTTCTTTCCTACATTCACAGAGTGTCCCAGAAGACCCAGAGTAAATTACTGGGACAACAGGAAGTGATTCAAGTCAAAAGGTGTGTGTATATGGTCAGCTCCATTTAAAATGACTTGCTAACATTTTCCCCCACCATTTTAATAAAGTTCATGGCTTGGGTTGGAAAGGACCTTTAAAGGTCATCTAGTCCAACCCCCAAGCTGACTTGAATCCCTTGAGTTTAAGATATTTAGAACTCAGATGTGTCCAACTTACTATATATACACAATTATTAATGATTGCTATAAGATACATGGTTTAAATTAGTACTATAGTAAACCCTGGAAAACTTGATAAAAATTACTACTCTTTTCTGCTTCACAGTCTACACAGGAAAATCCAGTTCTGTTCTGAAGAGATTTCACCCAAAGTAGAAAAGTTTCAGGGTAGGAGGAAGTCACTGTAGTCTGTGTTATGGACTGGCTCTACCACAGCCAAGTGAGGCACCTGAAGAGAACTGTCCAAAAAATAATGAACATTTGGTTTCATCAATAGCTTTGAGATTACCAATTCTGAATTAATTAAGGAATAAAACTAAGCATGACATTCTCAGAGGAAAAAAAAAAAAATGCTTTGGACTGCTCTAACATTTTGCCATTAAATAATTTAGACTGCATTTATACTTTGCATTATAACTTCAAGATGATGCTATTAAAAAAAAAACAAAAAACAAACAAACAAACAAAAAAAACCAAACCTCTAACCAAAAAAAGAGACTTCCTAGAGTCAAAAAAGGATGTTTTGATCTTGTTTAAGGTTTTCCTCCCTCATTCCTTCAAAAATAGCAACACAGAAATCAATTAACTTTCAGGAAGTATTTGGACTGTGATGACACCAAAATGAATACATCAGTTTCACCAAGGTTTCTCCAGCTCACCTCATCCTATGGTCCAGTTCAGCTTTTAAACCTTCACAACTCATTTAATGCAATAATAATTCTATTTTACCAGGATTGAAAAAATTGCCCAGATGCACTGGAGTCTACTTGCATTGCTCCAGATGGTGAAAACTCTGGGAGATTTAAAGCATCCAGCCACACAGGTTTCATCACCCACATCTCTCCTCCCAGTCACCTTCAAGAATACTTGCTGCTAATTTTCCTCACGTCCTATGCTTCCTTTGCAGTAACTGATTTTTTTTCCCTTGACCTCTTTGCCAACAAGACCTTTCCTGATCATTTACTCAGATCTCCACACCCAGTCAGACCTATTCCCTCCTGCAGCTGGTGCTGGGGAGACAATACAAGTGCTGGTGATTGCAAAGGAGGGACAGAACTGTGGCCTGTGACTGGAAAACCATAAAACAGCCAGCAGGGAACAGCAACCTCTGGGAAATTTTTCTTTCATTAGGCAAAAAGGTCATGCCCTTATTAGCCTCCATAGCTGATGTGCAATTCCCCTTCTGGGCTGGAGGCTCACGCCTATGCAGCTGTGGCCTTTTGCTGCGCAGCAGAACCTGCTATTGAAGAGAGTTCTTCCTCTGTACTAACGTATCCATGCTCCACATAAAAGGTGTATAAGGATGTGTCTCCAGGAGAAAATATGCCTTTTTTTTTCCTTTAAGCTATTTTTTTTCCCATAGCCACCACTGTAGATAAGCTTTGTCTTTTCCGGACATGGGAGAGTACCGCTGCAAGCTGCGCTTTTGCAGCTTGCATGATCTGAGGCTGCTTCTGGCTGGCAGTTGTCTGAGGTGCTAAGATAGAAAAGTCTTTTCCCCCTACTCCGTTTCCACAGCCTAATGCTTGAATATTATGGAGTACAAAGTGCCTTCCTACACCACCCCATGCAGTCTGTTAAATACTGCAACTGGGGCAAGAGATGTTACCATGCAACTTTCTGACACTTGCTATGAAAAAGAAATGTCTTCCAGTACAGAACTGGGTTTAATTGTGTCATCCTGCCCCAGAGGTTACACTATAGCATCTATTTGCTCTGCAGTTCTGACAGCTCATGAGAAGAGAGGCCCTGCTGCCAGCGGAGCTCAGTCAAGTTAGGAGGCTAGTCACTCCCAGCCTCAAGAGCCCTGAAATTAGCAGCCAGGGCAGAAGCTGCATTCCCAGACATCTCATGACTTGCCTGAGAAATACCAGAATCAGGCTAATATTTCTAAAGACTCCAGCAAATCCACAAATCTATACTTTCATGGCTTGGCTCTAAATTAAGGATCGAAGACCCTACACACTAATGCCATGAGTCTTTGAGAACAACACAGCTGTCTGAAAGAAGACTTAAGAGGCACTCTAGTCTTAACCTGGGTTTCTAAGAGATCCCTTTATTCTTTTTCTCAACATCTTGAGCATGAGATGGATGAGAATTGCAGAGCTTCAGGCTCATCACTTCCTTTGCCTGCTTCTTATGAGATTTTGTCATTAACTGTACAAACTAGGCAGTTTTCCCAGCTTTATAGTTGCTTTAACATGAAAATTCTCCAGTATACCACACCTAACTACCGCTCAATAAACCATGACATCAGTGGCGCCTACTCCATTTGTATGAAGAGGCAAAGGAGTAGGCAAAAAATTGAGGGTAAGAGTCAGGATACAGAGTAACATGTCAGTGCATGTATTCAAAAGTCACAAAGTCAGTAATGTTTGGTCCAACCCTGGATCCATAAGAAACACAGAGCTAGACTGGAAGTTTCAGTGCTGGCTGAACTTTCAAGCCCCATGAGCACTTTTCAGATATGACAAACATCAGATTTGACTAAAATTTTTTGAAACAGTTTCCCATTAAAAGAGTTTCCATCATGAAGGATGCCCAAACTCTAACAAAACAGAGATTTTAAGGTCACTGGAATCCAATTCTACATTAAAGCAGTTTCCTTGGTAACCAAAAGTCGAAGCAGCCTTCAAAGAGTGCAAATACACAAACCTTTCATTCCTTACAACTTTTCAATTAGAGAGAGACAAACACACATTTAAATTATGAAGCTGTAAAAGCTTTCTGAACTGCCTGACCCAGTGTAGCAAGCTCTAACTGCAATATATCTCACTTAGATACTACATTGCCTGCAAAGTTTCAAGAATAACCATAACACATAGTGAAAAAGAAAAGGAGTAGCACAATATGTTTTTAAATTGCACTCAGACTGATCAATGCAAGATCTCTGTTCATGAGCCCATGCCACAAGCACCCAGTCTGGCCACACTGGGGGGGTTACAGAACCACTTTTTGACCTCTGCTGCTGTTGTGAAATGCAATCTCCACTGCCTTTAGACAGATACTGGGCATGGTGGCAGCTCTAAAGCATCCTAGTTGTGCAGTCACATAACCAAGGTCACCAAAGAAGGTGAGTGCATGTGCTAATTTTTAAGGTGGAGCCTGTGGAGCAGCAGCAGCGAGTGAGGCAGAGCTCAGTTCACTCCTTGCACCAGGGCCCAAGCCAGCTAGCTACTGCTTCAGGGTGGAGGCATAAAGTCACAGTGCCATCTGCTACCTCTGGAGCAAAGGCTTAGTCCTCGATTTTGCAGTGCCTGAGGAACCAACTGTGTGTTAGAAATAAGCATGCTGCTGACAAAAAACCTCCTGTGGCAATGCAGGAAGTTGCCTTGAATGTAGCATTTGGACTGGGAAGCACAAGACTCAAGGAGCTGAAAAGGCAAGGATTATGGCTGGTAACAAAGCCTGAAATGATAGTAAGTGAACCTCCCTGAGGCCAGAGGAGTCCCACCATTTTACACCAGGGAGAGGCTGAAGAAGTGTTGTGTTACTGCTGTTACTTTATGTTGCCAAAAAGACACTATGAAATTGAGTCCTTTGCCTTAAATGACAGTATGGGGTATACAATTTTGTGCAGTGTCCTGTCACTGCAGAAGATGAGACTTTGTGCTATGCAGATGGGTTTTCTCCAGGTGCATACTCTTACATACCAAGCCCAGTGAATAAATTGGCTGGAAATGCAGATACTCATCCACGTAATAAATAAAGGTGAATTGCTAAAAACGAGACTGACAATATTCAGCTTCAGGCAGAGAACAACATTTCAGCCCAATATTTAAAGTTTAGCATTAATAAACTGAGAGGGATTAGTGGATTATAAGGAGAAGTAGCAGACATGCTTTAAGAATAACTCACTGCCATGATTAAAAGGCATTTGCCTGATTCCACAAAGACCTCTAGTCCTCTGTGTGTATGCATACGCACGTATATTCTCATTTTTATGGAAGATCACTCATCTTTCTCTTCCTAAGGATTTCATGGCTTTATGTACATTCTTGTTACATTAGGAATCTGCAATAATGTTACCAATGAAATTGTCTATGAATAATACATTACGGCACCGCATAAAATAGTCAATGATTTCTTGAGAGATAATGAAAACTACTAGTACTTGCTGGGCGTTCAGACCAGGCAGTACATTGCTAACTAATTTATTTTAGTCTTTGTTAAATAAAATATACAGTTCATTCACCTCTAGTGTCACATATCATACAGCACCAGAGCAAAAGGGAAGGTGATCTGAGCACCATAAATAGTATCAATAGCCCACAGTTCAGCTCTGCTGCAGCAAAATTACAAAGGGGTCCTGAGGACATGTTGGTATTCTGCACTGGGAGGGAGGAGTCAGTGCTCAGCTTTCAGCCTGACAAGCAAAACCCCCTGAGTTTTGCAAGCAGTGCAGGGTCTAAAATGACCACTGTCATGCCCATTAGTCAAGAGAAATAAAGGAATATGCCTAATCAGCCAGATGTCTGCAGGCAGTCCTGGTATTTTCAAGCAGCCCAACATAAACTTAGAGGAAAGTGGTGAAAGTCAGCTGGTGTATCCTACCCACGTTTTTCCAGAACTGCCTTTTCCTACCTCGGCCAACCTGTTAGGACAAGATGTGTCAGTGAATGACTGTATTTGACACCTCAAATAACTCATGATTCAGTCTTTTTACACTCAAGCACTTGTTTTACATAATGATACTGCAAGGTGCAAGCAGAAGTGCTGAATAGAAACCAACAAAATAAAAACTTTAGCCTGGGGGCTTTATTTTCTTTTTTCAAAAATAAAGTCATACAGAGACACCTAAATAGAGGTAGAGTTCTACTAAGTAGAGCTGGCTTTCTGAAGTACCTGCTTCTATTGTTTCCTTTTCAAAATACTGCTTTTGAAAACAGCATTTTCATGCATACTCCATGTTCCAAGGTTCATTACAATTAACTACCATTCTAATCTTGACAATAGATAGTCTCTGCTGGGGCTTAGAGCTCTTACTACCTTTCAGGTACATGATAGCACGTGTTGCACAGGAGAACCCAGCCAGAACCCCATGACACAGGTACTGTAGAAATACAGAACAAAATCTTTCTCTAGACACTTGGTCTTAACCTGCAGATAGCATACCTATAAAGAGATTAAATCTCCAATATTTGACTGACAGGTATACGAAAATATGCAGACCTTTTCTGTGTGACACTTGGGAGACAAAATGCTACCAAATAATCCCTACTTACGCCTCAGGGAAAAACTGAAAACTGGCATGCTGACATTACACTCCAATGATTACTAGACTGAAAAGTGGCAATAATTATGCATATTCTTCACACGCTATTTCATTTGCTTACACAAGATCAGAGTGGTTTGTTATAAAACATATTACAGTATAAGCAACGTTACCTTATTTCACATATTCAGCTGACATCCTTCTGCCTCATTCGTTTCACCAACAGTAGAACTGGCTAGAGTGATTTGCAAATAAAACCTTCTGAGAACCAAAGTTTGGTTTTCAATGCTAATATTTTAATTTTAAAAAAAATGTTTTCTCATGACCCAAGAATTGGTGTAATTATATCAAAAAGTTTCAAATGAGAACAAATTCTGTGTTGATACAAATCAGAGAGGATAGCTTAGATTTGGGGGTTTTGCCTTTTTTGCCCTTTCTTTGCCATCTCTCCTTTTTATCATTACAACAGTAGATTGAGATGAGAGATAAAAATTAGACAAAAGAAATCCTCATTCTCAGGGGATGAAAAAAACCCCCAAATTTCAGCCCCCTTCAAAAAGCATCTAAATGAAAACATCGCATTTCTATTTAATCATAAAACAAGAGTTTTCAATTCATTCCCTCAAAGAAACAAGAAAAAAACATGGCAAAATCTGAGGCTTCTTTTCCCTAAGTGCTCATGTTTTTTTTCCACAACAACTCAAACCACTTTTTAAGTGGGTTTCAACACTGTTCAGACCTTCATTTCTTTTTTAGTGATTAACACAGTGCCTTCAGCTGCACCAAATGAACTTGTATGTGAGTCCCCTATAAAATGTGCTTATAGAGGACAGAGAAAAAAATTTTAAGAAGTGAATGTTTCATGCTGGTCCTGGAGTGTCTCTGGTTTGGTTTGATACCAAATGACCTACAGAAACAGTAATTGCTCAGGAGTGGAATCCACTTCAGAGTGGACTCCAGTAACTCAAAGATGGATCTGTCCTGAACAGGCTGAAGCATTTGCAGAATTGGTTGGTATCCTGTAGCAGAGCAGGAGTGAATGCACACATTTTTAGTCAGACCACTGTGGTCATGCTTATGTTCTTACGCTCCAGACTCCTGTCCTAGCAGCAGAGTCTGTACAGTTCCCTGTGAAGCTTGGTATTGCGACTTACACGAGATGTCCATAAGCTGCCAATTTCTGAGAAAAACTAACCACTGTAGAAAACTGATTGCTGAACAGGTGGGGAGGAAATCAATCTGAAAGAGTGGAAGTAGCTCTTAACAGCATCCAGGGAGTCTGGGCTTCTTAGAAACCAAGGTTCCCAAGTTCAGGCATAAAGAAAACTGCATCTCTTCCATACCTTACACAGACAACCCTTCACAGCCTGCTGTCGTTCCCCACCAGCTAGGCTAGAGGAAGGCTGGCAAGCAAAATTCAACTTTTAGTATACCATCCTAGCTATTGGTTTATACAAAAAAATGTAGAAGACTTTTATGTTATACCCCTAAAGGGTTATAATTTGATTAGTGGAACAGCAAAGGGCTGTTTCTCTAAGAACAAGGGGGAAGAATAAAGAGAACTATGTATCCAAATGGATGGTACACAGGCATTTGAGTTGAGCAGTTTACTTTGAAGATACAGGAAATGCTTTCAAGTGTATTTTGCTGTAGTAAAGAAAAAAACAGAACACAGACAAAACCATTAAACTGAACAGAAAATTAATTCCCAAAATGATGAACTCCAAAGCAGCAGTGAGTTCAGCAGCAGTGAACTGATATACAGGACTTCATCCATGTGAAGAATGATTATGATCTTTCTTAAGAAACTGCAGAAGACTTACAACCTCTAAGTTAGCAACTTACTAAACTCTGGCTGCCAGGGAAAATAACAGCAACTGCTTCTAACATTTTCTTCTGTAGACAGACTCTATGATTCAGGAGAGGAGGGGAAGAGCAGCAATGAGAAAATCTGCACACTCACCTGCTCTATTTCCATTTTACATTATTATTCCTTCTTTGTATTGTGGTGTGCATGCAATCTCATTCCCCAGGAATATGAAATCTGCAGCCACTATTTCTTAAAAGACAAGTTTCTAAACAGTCTAATCTCACAGCCCTTCTTTATGGATATAATCTCCATTTCTCTAGGTATTGCCACTCTGCCCGAAACCTCAGCTTTATGCTCCCTGTGAGAATCTCCTGGCTCTCTGGATAACTGGTCATTGTACAAGTCCCTGTATTTCCTGACTTTTCTTGGAATGGCCAGTTACATAGTATAGGAGCAGAAAATGTATCTAGTCTATTTGGGTCTTAAATATTGATATCTAAGTCAGATGTGTTTTGAATTAACGTGTAACACTTGTAGCAGCCACAAAAAAACCCTCTTTTATCCTTTATTCCTTACACCCTGAGCAAAAGGATTCAATCATTCTATTCTGCAGGCAGAGAAACTGGACTGCATTAAAAAGGATGCATCTTCCCCAAGCAACAGACCAGGGGTTAAGCTGAGATCACCATGGGGTGTCCTGGGCTCCAGCCAGGGTGATGTCAAAGTACACTTAATCCAGTAAATCCTTCTGGGGTAACACTGTGGAGGTGCACTGGTGGGAATCCATGGGACAGATCTGCACTTCCTGAAGGAAGCTTTTTTTGTCTGATATTGCTCCTCAGGAATATATTTCCATGAGAAATCAATTTGAATGCTTTCCAAGGAAGTGTGACACTGCCTGGCTATACACATTTCAGCATGGCCTCTTCTCTGTCATCTTCTAAATCAATTTCTTTCACTTGGTGCCAATGCAGCATATTAGTTCTTAAGTTGCGTCCTCGCTGAATAAGATATGGCAAACCTGTGAATGTATTGGTTATAAGAAAGCTTTGAGAAGGAGAAAAGAAGAGAGAAATATCAAAGTTAGACCTTCAGACCGTATATTGTTTTTTCTTTTAAAAGCAGAGGGAAACAATTCATTCTTTATCTTGTAATGTGATTCATGGCTCTTTCCATAAGGCATTCATAATGCCATACATGAATTTGGCACTGGTATTCTTCACTGTTTTCTCTGTATATATTCCACTGCTATGAGCCTGTCCACACATTAAAAAGTGTCCTACTCTATAAACATGTCAGCACAAGAGCAAATCTGAAGTAGCTGCATGGGACAGGGGTGTTTTTGTGAGGGGAAGTTACCCAGTGTTCACAGATGTAAAGCTAGCCAGAAACTCAAGATAAGTTTAGAGTTTTGGGGTAGCTTTGTAATCCATTGTTTTCTTCACATAAACCCTCAGTTTTCAAGAATACAGTGACTACTCCAATAGTTTTCCTTCTAGCCTCAAAAGCACTAAGGTTGCACGGCTTTTGTTACAGAAATTAGATTTTGAGACAACAAGCAAAAATAAAACTGTTAGCCAGTAGACCACTCCCCAAGCATTTTACAGAGAAGGCCAAAATCATTGCTCACTTTTTGAAACAGAGCCAGGTACAGAAACTCATGCACTGCAAATTTAGTCACTCATGGCAGTCTAACAGCTAAGGTAACCCCCACATTTCAGCAGTGTGCCCACTAGCTTGAAGTCCTATTCTTTCAAAGGTCTAGAATCACCATTAGAAAAAAAAAAAAAAAACAAAAAAACCAAAACAGCATCAGGTTTACATTCCCATTACAAGAAAGGGAAATTAAGATAATATTAACCTTGACAGCACTTGAGTGAAGTAGTTTATCACCCTAAAGTCAGACTGCTGTAGAACTGTGCAGTATATACCAGTCTATAAAATAATCCTACAAAAAGTGACATCCAAAACTACACGGCTCCAACTCTGCAAGTTTAACTGATTATAATTCCTAAACCAAAATATCTAGGTTGGATTTTCAAAGGGCAGAAGACATTCAGGCACACATTTAAAATCAACTTTGAATAGGAAGAGTGTGACCAGTTTCTGCTTTTACCTTGCTTTAAATAAGAACTGCACTTCATATTCTGTGTGAACTGGCTTGACACTTGAAACAAAAGTCAGCCTTGTGATATTTCAAGCGCATACAACCCTAGAGACCTATAAACATCATTTGATGATAATTATTCCACTTATGCAGCAAACAAGAATTTTAACACAGGGAGGGAAATGTTTGTACTGTGTTGCCTTCTTTACTGCCCAGTGACTCGTGGCTGATGTTGGGCTGATATTAGCTGCAGCAGATCATAATCTAAACTGTTATGTTTTTAAATGCTTTGAATACGCACAATGGTGTGTAAATGCCAAATAAGATTGTTTTATTTTAACAGTACTTAGCACTATTCATGCACAACTGAATCAATCTATAATCATTTGGACACAAGAGCAGTGTACTGTGAGACACAAAAGGGAGAAGTTAAACATCAGTTTTTACAACAATTAATATCACCTAATTTCTAGATAATTCTAGCAGACTAGCTTGCCTCTCTGTTGTAAGGACAAATGATGCTTGACAGATAAATAAAATACTAACACAAACATATTGAGATAATGTACTTTAACAAAAATACTGTGATATCTAATGGCAGGTAATCAAGGCTTAACTTTATTAGTCACTGTTGCAGTGAGCATATATGCAATATCCATACAGTGTTCCTAAGCACTGCGCTTGCTGTATGGCGTGCATTAAACTTCTTTGAGCTGCTCATAATGGATCAACTAAATTTTATAGGACATAAAACAACTCCCAGAGAAAATAGTGTTTTGGGAGACATAACTTCCCTACCTTCTTAAGTAACCTACATTCACTGCAATAGTGCTTAGAAAAGTACCATCAGGTACCAGTTATGGTCCTAATGCAGATTTAACCACTCCATCATGTTTGCAACTGGTCTGTGCTGTGTTACCTGCTGTTCTGCACTTTCCCCCATGCTGCACCACCTGCCTGTTCACCTGCTGCACACTGCCAGGATCCTAGACCACGAGCTGCTGGAGAAGCAGATTGCCTTTGCCCTGGCTTGACTGCATGGCACTAGGTGCTTTGAAACCTTAGTTCCCACCTCCTTGAGAGGCTGCAGCACCCACAGAGTGTAGATAACAGCAGCACCACCACCTCACATCTCTGTTCTGAGAACAGCTTGTATCAAATCCTCAGGGCACAACAGGGCTGCTCTGTGGACACAGATTAAAACACTCATAGGATCTTTGTTTTGATAGCACTATGAGGCCTCTAGACTGAGGCAATTAGGAGTAGGTTTTAGTGACTCATGAAGCATCAGTGTAAAGCCCTTCTTCAGGGTCTTGCAGTCATTACAAGCTATGCTCTGAATTGTGTCTGTACTAGCAACTATACAGACGCTGTAACAGACCAATAGGATCAGTTCTTTCTACTTCAATATTTGCATTCTCTTTTTTTATTTATTAAGTTCACATTTTCTAAGTCTCCTAGAAGACTAAGGCACACACACATATATATTTTTTATTACTTTTTTTCTGCCTGATTTAACCCACTGCCAAGCTGTAACATGCAAGCCAGATTTGAATCCTGCAGCCCAGGTACTGAAGTAGTCTGTGCTGTGACCAGTTCTATACTGTATTTACTTGAGCTACATAGGATACACACATACTGAAAAGGGAAGAGAAACCCATTCACAATTTTACATTACTGCAGCTTGTTCTAAGCCAGTATGGGTACCTCTGCTGTACAGCACTGAGCCATGTAGATGTGCCCTAGGGGAGGTTACTTGCTGAATTAATGCTACTGATATATGAGAAGGTTTCCTGTTCTAACAGACAGCTTCTGTCAAGAATTCTCCCTGCTCAAAAGATTCATAATTTAAGAAGAGAAGGCACTAAATAATTTCTGAAGGTGATACTTACGAATTGAAACCATTTTTCATGGTAGAGCCCCAAAGAAAGCATTGTCAATAAATCTATCATGCATGACATCTGTGCTCCCATGGGTTTAACCCCACTGTAAACAAACAAAAGGCTTTTTTAACAATTCACCATTGCATAGAGGGGAGAATGAAGAAAGCATCTATTTTTCATGAAATGGAATGGTTGACAGACCTAAGTTGATGAGACATTTACATCAAAAGGCTATTTTCCTTATGCAGGGACACAGCTTGTTTCTAACATCCTCTTCCTATTAGGGAGTGTCAGGGAATGTCCAGTCTAAATCAAGTGCTCCTGTGTTGTGGGGCATAAACCACTGATTGTCCTTAAATTTAAAGCTAAAGAGTAACAACATTCCTCAGTAGTCTGTGAGATCTGTTGGTCTAAAACTTTAGAGTCATTAAAAAAACCCCAAAGTGGCAATTTCTTGTCTCAACATCAACGATGAGGTCTTGAAATCTGCTCTCCCTCTTCCATTGCCTCTTACTGGTGAGCAAAAAGAACATATAAATTAAAGCCAAAGCCAGAATCTGACAGAGAAGCCCAAAGTGAGTAGAATTAAACTCTTCTCACTCTTCTAAACAAATCCTCGATCTGCGTGTTGCTTTTACTTGTAGAAAGGCTCTTGGGCCTTGTATTGTCCTTATTTACCATTTGACTACTGGACAAGATGTCAACATTCTCACTGCAAAGAACATGCCATTTAGGGACTTTACACAGGCTCAGAGCTGTGCCATCACAACTGTCTGGCATATTTGGGGTAAGAAAGATGCCGCTAAGAAAGCCACGCTGTGGCCTTATAGAGCTCTGAGTCTCCCTGGCATCATGCAAGAGCAGTGGGATGATGCTGGAGCTGGAAGCCAGGATGTGACGCTGAAGGCAAGTCCAAAACTGTAAACCCACTCAGTCTTCCAGCAAGGAATTTAGAGTATAAAAAGAGGCTCACATGAAATTTGTACCAGCTTAGCTGGAATAATGTCAGCAAGAAGCTTGTGACACGCAGGACTTCACAACTGAACTCCAAGTTGCTTGCGTGAACATACTGGTAACAAATGTTTTGGAGAAGGCATGTGTATCAGAGAAGCCCTCACTAGATGCTGCATCTCAAGGACTCTGCTCAAAAGGATGGGAATGGGGAGCCCGAGGTCAGCTTTAACCTCGTTGACAAGGTCTCACAAATTTTCTCTCGAAGTTCTTGTGCAACTGAGTCACCTGAGCTAGAGCTCATGTGCACTGCTGTCTGCTTATAATGAGCTTTCATTCATAAGAGATTGGGCAGCATTTAGGGATTCAGAATTTGATGGTCCATTCTATCACACCACTTCCCCACTGCTTTTATAGCTTTTATTGCTCTTATACCAAAGTCATCCATGGTCACACTAGCATATAAGGGGAACAACATAGTAGAGAATGGAGTATCTAAAGTACTACAGATGATATTTCCTTAACTGAACTCGGCTTTGTTATGTGGAAATACACTTGCATCTAAAAATACAGTTTTCAGCATTTATTACAACTGAAAAAACATACACATTACCACTAAAAAATCATCCATTCCAGTCTAACAGGTCCCACTAGTGAATAATGTCATGTACAAGTTGCACTGCTGAAGATAAATGAGCTAGATTACCTAGGTAATATCTCATCCCTCTGAGTAAAGGGTGCTAAACGGTGTATGAATATATGTAAAGCCAAGTGACAGAAGTACATACTCATTTTTGAAAAAGGAAAAGGTAATAGAATAATGTTATATCCAGGCTTTCTAACACAGCTCAAATTAAGGGTGGAATTTCACTCTATCATTATATCCATTATACGCTTTTATTTGGAAAGGTTAAGAACTCAGCTATTAAAATACACTCTTGGATGAAATTTTACAGGTAGAAAATTCCAGCATGAGAAACCAGTATTATATATCAGGAAGAGAAGTTGTTTATAACTTTTACATAAGAATGCAGCATAAAACAGTTCTCGGACTCTTTCCATTTCTTTCAAATAAAACATTAGTTGTCTGTGTTTGTAACAAAGCTCTTAATGAATAAGCTATCAGCACCTAATGAAGTACACACTAGGGCAGACATTGCAATTATCACATTTTAATAATTCTTTCTCCTCTACTACACATATTACTCAGTTCTTCCAAGTTTCAGGGGGCAAGATGAGAAATAATAGAACAGAGGATATGAAGATATGTTCTTCGGTCTGTGTATCAAGATTATGACATCTGTTGTTCCCTCTCCGACAAAGCATGGACACTTGGGAAGTTCTGAAGATGGGGAGAATCTGGAAAAGCCCTGCACCTAGTCTGTTTAAAGCTAGGTACCATATCTTACTTATCTCTTAGCACAAGGATACTGCTACAGCTTCAGACTTCACACAGGTGGTGTTCAAACCTGAACATAAAGACAGCAACCATTGGACAGACAGACACAACAAACCCCAGTCCACTCAGCACTGGGTGCTCAGCAGAGCTGAGGGGGGCTGACACCTGCAGAGAAAGTGCCCACTATATGGAGGTGATGTAAATGTGGGAATCTGCCTGGGAAGCTTGTTTCCAGATGACCTTTGATGATTTGACCTTGAACACTGTTGTCTTTTTCATTAAAAAATGGGAGATATTATTAAATACTTCTACTATATCTTAAGATTAAAAATCTTATGGTCTGTTTATGCTACTACATTCAAGCTATTCAAGTGAGAGCAATAAAGACAATTCAGCAGGATCCCTTTAATTAGTCTGCAATTGCCCTGTTAGAGGTTTATAGCAAATTTTGTGGAAAATACTCTATGAGATTCTAAATAGTCTTCTCCATCCCATACAAATGCCCCATAAAATATTTTAAAAGCCTGCCATTATAGGAACGTGCTGTTCAGTGAGTCATAATACTGAGCTGGCAGTGCTCTTACTTAGGAGAAACGCTGCCCAAAACACTACTACTTATAATTTACAAAGGAAAGCAAAGGCCTGTCTCCATCAGGAAGGTGCAGTGTGTTAACTTCATGTGAACAAATTCAGCTGATGCCATTTGACCAGTCCTGGAGGTTGCAAGGGGTCCTGATGCCCAGCTTGTCTGGGGAGCATCCAAAGTCCAAATATCAGAACAGCAGCCTTTTGTAGGTGAACAAAGGCAGGAGAGGTGAAATGCCATGACAGATGTATCCAACCTGTTTTTGTGGTAGATCATGGAATTGCAAGACCAGTGGCTTGATGACCAAGATGAGCTTTCTCTAAAAAAAGGCTTCTGGAAGAATGGGAGGAGGAGCAAAACACAGGCTGAGCTCCTAAAACTAAGGATGTTTCATGTTATGGCCATTGATATGGCTACATGCTGGTTTGGCCTCCAGTCTCACAATAAGTGGCATGGGATCTGTTATGCTCATTGATGGTAAGCTAATACCATGTGGACAGTGAAGAACAGCAAAGGCTGCAGCAGGAAAGAGAAGGTTAAGATTTTCAAAAAGCAATGTATATTGCAATTTATATAAAATTCAGGCCACTTATTTCAAAGTGTAAACATAAGTTTTAAAATCTCTCCATCAGACAATCTTTGCTCTGTGAAAAAGCCAAGTAACTGTCCAGCCTCAGAGTGGTTATTTAATTTTCTCCCACACTTATGCCTCAAAACCAGTAAGAACAAGAGTGGCAATTCATAAAGTCTTTATTCTCAAGCCATTGTGTCATACCAAATTCTGCTTTCTATTCCCAGGAGGGAAGGCCCCAGACTCCAGCGGGAACAGCACGTAAGTATCTGAGAACAGAGTTTGGCTCCACACAAAACAGAAATATTTAGTTATCAGCTTCCATAGCTTTTTGAAGCAGTGTCTTTCTAGTACTTGAGAGGAATTAGGAGTGACTATAAGCATATTTAGATCTTACCTTCTAAAAATAAACTCCCTTCTCTATTCATCCTGACACTCAACACAGAGATAATAATAAGCCATTCTTAGAAAGCATGCTGTATGATGAGCTACACCAAGCAACTTAGCACAGAAGAATGCCTAAATATTACAGCCTGGGGTACAGAAAAGAGAAATCGCAACAGGGAGAAGAAAAACGATTGGAAAGGTGATGCCAAATGCTTTACAAAAGTGGTTTATTCATTCTTAAAAAACAAGATAACCAACTGCTTGTCATCCAAATTCTGATGTCCATGAAAATCACAACAATCAATGCAGATCATCTGGCTTCCTGGCAGCCACTGATATAAATTTGCATAAAATCAGGACAGAACTGGAAATCTACTCCATGACACCAAATTACAGCAGTAAATGGAAACAGAGATAAATAGATAAACCTGGGTCTAAGAACGAAGCCCTGGAGGATGCACAAATTAGTCACTGTAGAAAGAAATGTAACAGACTGTGGAGAGACTGAAAAAAACTTGGAGACAAGTGTCTATCCAGGAGGAAAACCAAAGTAAAGCTGCGCCTGTGGTTCCAAGGCAGGAGGGAAGGGAGTAATACTCTGCCTCACTGTTGACAAGTGCAGTTGTTTTTCTAAACATTTGCAGACCAAACTTTCAGCACGAAGCAGAGAAGCATGTCTGTCTTTTTACTGCTGCTGAAGGCCACTGCTACTGCACAGACTGAAGGGACAGTGAATGGATTAAAGTGAGGACAAGAGAAGGACTGAGAGGCATTAGTTGTGTTTGAAGGGAGCATTATGGAGTTTCTAACTTGTTGGAAATTTACTTTTCAGAGAAGGCAACATCCACATCATCCTGTTCTCTTTCAAATAACAACCAGCAGAAAATTTTGGATGTAAAAATTATGCTTCTGATTCTTAATAAAGCATAAATAAGGTAAGTAGAAGCATTATTATTTAAATCTTATCACTTAAGTTTTATGACAGTCACACCTAGGTCTTCTCTGTTTAACATTGAGCTTTCTCGAGGATGTAGTTCCTGTGTTTCAAAATCCTGTTGCTTCACCTTTCTGACTCAACATACAGGTCCTGAAAATGACTCCTTAAAGACTGGGCTAGATATTGTCCATTCTACCCTAAAGGATGAAGACTTGTCAGCACTGAATTTGGGTAGATCACTTTAAAAAAATGAGTTAAGTGGTACAAAAAGTATTTCAAGGCTATCAAAACTGAGATTAGAACAGAATCTGCCTAACTTCAGCAGAACTCCTCTCCTAAAGAGCATGAAAACTAGTTATGCAGTAACATTCAAAAGATCCCACCTGTGTTTCTCCCTGTCCTAAAGAAACTGACTCCAGAGCTTCATAACAACTCTGACTCCTTCACATGTGCTGCAGTCCTTATTGTGCAGAGGTGAATGGAACTTTTTCATCATCTGAATAGAACACAGTGTTTGCAAATATGCTTATACAAATGGTGCACTCAGTCATTGTCAATAAATGGCATTAAAGAAAACGGTTTGGCAGGAGCAGCCAGCTTTAAAGGATAGCTTAAAAAGATATTTATCTGCATTGTTGTTTCTCTACAGTCATAAAGCAAGCAAAAAGACATAACCAACCAGCCAGATTTAAAGGCCTCTCTTTTAAAATGCTGCTGTTTTTTAACACTACTATACTGTGAAGGTTGACAGGGAGATAACAAAACCAGCTATAACAAAATCTAACCCGAAAGGTAGCTGATTAAAGAAATACATTGTGGATCGCTTGACAACTAGCAATGGTTGGTTTTGACAGGAAAAAGCTCAGAGAGAAGTCAAGCTCTCTTATTTAAAGGCACAATCACATTGTAAATCACCAACCCGGAAGCAGTGGAGAGTATTTGGCCTTAAGCCACCAGAGGAGAACTAGATTACAGCTCTTGTGAAAAGCACAGAATTCATTACAGAACTCCTAACTCTGAAACAAATAGCTTTTTTTCAAGCCGTAGTCCTTTTAAAATTATCTTTTCAATTACTTTGGACTCTCTTCAAAAGAATTTTAGACTAAAGCTTTTCATGCCAAAAAATTTTAGCAGAATCAAATGGAGTTCTCTGTCCTACCATAAATCTTCTCGAACCACAGATTTCAAAGGAAAAACTCAGTTTATTACTAATCTGTCAGAACCACAGTGCCCAAAACAAATGATCCTCCTTTTCATAAGAGCTATAGTTTGTTCTCCATCAAAGAAAGAAAATACCATCTTTTATGAATCTGTTTTTTTGTTATGTTATTGTTAGGACTCTGCTAAATCATGATAAATACCAATACCAAGGATCTTTACCATGTTTTTGCAAGTGACAGTTTTTCAAAAGTAGTGCTGAATACATCTCCATTTTTAAAAATTCCTTCCTCCTCCTCCTCCCCTTTCTCCATAAAGAAAACAAAAAAAGAAATAATCAGTACTTTGCAAAAAGGAAGGGCAGGGAGACTGTCAAAAACTTAACAGCATTAACACAATCAGTGCAATATAACTAAGAAACATGCTGAATAGTTTGGTAGAGCAAACCTGATACCCAAAGTCTACCTGATATTCAGAAAGACTTGCATTCAATTTTTTATGGCATTTCTGGAATTCTACACTCTTAAATTAGCAGGAGCTTTCACGAACTCTGGATTTTTGAAGATAGAGGTAAATTTGTTAGTTGCTTGAAAATTTACTTAGTATCTTAATTGTGGACACGCATCCTGCAAGACTGATTCAGTGTCACAAATGTGAATAACTCAAGAACCACATTACCTAGAGTGCCTGAAACTCCCAGTATTTCCCAGGCACACCAAGGTAAGCAGTATGAATGTAAACCAGCTGCATTACCTCAGTATAGTGAAGCAGTTTATGGCTATTGTCCTTTTAATAGCAACCTCTATAAGCAGCATTTAAAATTACTGTATACACCAACAAATCTAGATAAAGCCTTGCAAACACAAAAATGTTAAATCTTTGTCTGCAAGATAATGTATACTACTCTAGTATCAAGCACAGAGCCTTCCACTGCTCTCAGGCAGTCTATAACTCATAATAATGGACAATGTCTGTTTGGGTAAAAAGACAAAGTCTGAGAAGAGGAACTGTGATGTGCAGGTAATTGGTTTAGGGCTAGACAGTAGGAACTGAGCAGAGAGATGTAGTAGTCATCATAGAGCCATTCTAGTCCTTCTTTCTCAAGGCTGCAGCCCTTCACAGCCACAACACCACAACTAGCCTGTCCCAAGGCAAGGACTGAAGGTATTTGAGATACCTGACAGGTAAGTGTCAAGGATAAACAACAGCTAGATAGATTTAGGAAGACAACATCAGCAACTGGAGTTCTTGTCTAGTCGTCTGTCTCCTGAGCATTTACCATGATAGATGCTATTTTATTTCACACCAGCATTGTGCTTCTGTTTGCTTTTTAAGTGATTTAACCATTTACCTACTTGCATGACCAAAAATAACTTCTCAAGCTAATGGCAGAAAGTAAAATCCACTTGAGGCACAGTAAGAAAAAAACAGCTTCAGAATCATGTATAACAGAGACAAAACGAATTCCAGAAGATTATTTACAAGGTCACATCAGAACTGGAGTTAAAACTCCGGCCACTTTGGCAACGCTTTGCTCTATGTACTTCCCAGTGTTTCACTGCAGGTACCTGTGTCCCTGAGTAAGTACAAGGGGGTTTCATAAGCAGCAATCCCAAGCAAACAGTGGGGCTTCAGGCTATTAAAAATGCTGCTGCACCCTAGAGCAGGTCTCGGGTTCATATCCACCTTCACTGTTGGAATAGTTCACTGGATTTGAAGATGATTCAATACTATAATCTTTCCAGAGGAAGCCTTCAGTGCAGGTGAAAACCCACCTGGGAGGTGTCTAGGTGCTCCTGCCCCCACCACATGCTGAACCTCACACCAGCCACATGAGGTCCACTTGTGCAACTGTGGTGTGTGAACACGTGCTGGGGTGTATGTGTATAGGCTAAAATCACATACCTAGCTGCAACACACATGTCCAGCCACAGAATACAAAATGAGCCATTGTACGTAGATCTTTTATTCTGCCAAGGCAAACCAGCACTAAAGGAATATTGTGCATTGCTAAGCTAAAACAAAGGCCAGCTCTTCCCTAGGGCTCACTTTCCTGAAATACACACAAGCAAATTGGTTTGTACTGTTATGCAATGGTGTGTTTGGGAAAGGAAAGGTTGCTGTGGAAATGATCAGCAGAGTAAAGGATTCAATAAAACACAAACACAGAGATGGACCATGTTACTTTGCAAATGATTGGAGAAAGAGAGAGCAAAAGGGGAGTTCACAAGGTGTGTCTGCTTCAGTTATGCACATAAAGTTGTCAGATCTCCTCTTAAATGGATGTTTAAGATGGGGGGAAAAGAGTAAAAAACAGCCTAGTAGTCTGTCCATGAAGCTCCTGCAATGTTTGATGCTGCTCACTCAAAGTGGTACAGTTTTCCAGTAAGCACAATCACCAACTGGACAATCAACTAGAGTAGCCTCAGTGACATCAAAGACACAAGCTGACGTAATGAAGTACAGTGTTTGTAAATCTCTGTACAACTGCATGTGCTCATAGATTTTCTAATGAATGGCTGGCAGAAAGCAGCTCTCATCTTTGTGCAAATTGACATCCAGGTTTCTGTGCCACAATCTTAACTCTATCCTTTGTCGCATCACTAAAAGATGTACAGTAGTGAAATGAGCAGATGTCTTTGGACAGCTCCAACATCATTAGTGGCATAAATTTCTTTTGTGTGATGCTCTTGCTTATTATTACTGCTTTGGGTTAACAGAAGAAGGATCTCACACTAATACATCTACATTTGGGTACTGATATAACAGAAGATCTATTTATTTTTAGGTAATTACATTTCTTTACGAGTATGTGAAATGAGCAGAAAACCACTATTTGAGAAGGTCACGTATCAAGTAACAGATGCAAACCTCCAATTACTTGTAACATACCTATGCCCTAGTGCTCTGGAGAGAGAATTTACCTACTCACATTTGAAAATACAGAGCAAATTTTTTTTGCTTAGCACCTCTCATGAAGCTTTTTCACCCCACATTCACTGAGGAAGAACGGTGCCGATCCCCAGCACCTGGTGAAAATGGAGGAGTATTGAACTACAGCCAAGGGCTATTATAGATATCCAGATAGTCTGCTCTTCCCATAATAAGATCTCCAATTCCATGTAAATACCACAAGAATTCCTTATTGCCTGATCAAGAAATGCAGCCAGTAGTGGGAGGCTAATGTGCCCATGGCCTCTGATCACCTCTGCTAGTGACCCAGAGCTTGAGACCCTTCAATGTGTGCAGACACCAAAGCAGTTTCCAGATCTTTCAGAGCACAACTCTCTATGAAGGGATATTCAGTACAGATAGGTTAATGCACACAAGTGATAGTGTTTATCTGGAGGAGTCCTCTGTCTAGGAATAGGATGAAGACAAGCTGTCAGACATATTCATAGCTAGACGTTTCTAAATCAAGACAACAGAGAATGTAAAGAAATGAAATACAGTAAAAACAACATCCTCCTCCTCCAGGGCTGCCCTGCTTCCTCCCTGCCTGTGAAAGAAACAAGTTCGACTTGAAAACACTTCAAATGAGAAACAGGCCTGAAGTAGAGCTCTGCATAAGAACACCACATCTAGACTAAACACCTTAGTTCAAAAGCACTCAGATGTTAAATTCTGCATCAAGGTCCACACTTCTCCAAAACTGCAAAATTCTGATTTGGTCTAAAGCAGAAAAAAAATTCAGTACAGAATCTTGGATCTAAAGCCAGGAACTCATCTAGGGACTTAGTCTTTGTGCTTTTGCAGACTGAGCAAGAGACCTGAGCTAAGTGGCAACAGAGCAATGGGATCCTCTTCCACTGTGTTCTTTTTCTCCATTTCATCTTTGGAACTTTATGTGGTAACTCTTGAATTATACAACAGGGAAGAAAGAAATTCTTCTTCATGTTAACACCTAGTTAAATACTTATTGTTATTGCTTGGCAGTAGACCAAAGACCCTTACAGTTATAATTTATGCTAACACTACTATGCTAGCTGTTGCCATTCAATACTTAAACACCACTTCAGGTATGTGAAAAGGTACAAGTAGCTTACCACAGTCTCAACAGCCCTGCAGAGACCCTCTCAAGCATTGCCTTCTCTACCCTGAATAGTCAACAGCTAATATCTAGAGTTGCCAAGATGAAGGGAACAGTCTCAACATCGCTCTTCCCATGTAAGTATACATTTGGTAACCCTGGGTTGGCCATAATGATCTTGTGTATATGTACACTCCCATTGTTCTCAGCCAAAACAGTCACGTGGGTGATTTGTGCCTGTCAAGCTTGAGATGATCAGCATTCGAGACGACCAGCAGTCCAGCTGTATCACACATAGAATCATAGTATCATAGAATCCT
>NW_008614440.1:24243-36289 GCF_000691845.1 Merops nubicus | reverse complement strand
TGCTTTGAAGATGCAGCTGGATTTTGAAGATGCAGAAGTGGTGTTGGAGCTCTGCAGTCTAGATGTGGCTTAGAGGCCAGATCTTTCTTTTGGGGAAAGAGAGGGAAGATGAAGCCAGCAAACAATGAACTCTTAACCCCCAAACCAAGACCAACTTTATAGAAGACAAAATGAAACTCACACTAGGAAAACTGGGATACTGTGACAGGGCTTTGCTGTCACACACCAACATAAAACAGATGCTAAAGACCAGAATTCTCTCACTTCATGGACACAGAAGAACCCAAGTGCAATGACTTCTGCTTGACTTGCACTTGACAACATCCCTTTTCCTCCCACTGCTTGGCAATGGCACCATCAACAGAGGCCAACCCCTGAGACACACCACCAGTGCTGTTAAAAAGCACACAAAGGGCCTTTTGAGAGCTCCTGATAACTGGGAAGCTGCTGCTGTTCTCTCTGGAGCCTCTGTGAGTGGTGGAGAAAGCTCCTCTGAGAAGAGGGAGTGAGCTGCCAGGTCAGCTTGGTGGACTTCATGGCAGCAATAACAACCCAAATTCCAATCCACTGCTATTGCAGATGAAAAGCTGATAGCCAGAGCTCAGCCCCTCTCATTCCTTTGTCACGTTGTCCTTTAGGGTGATTTTCAGGGGGTCCCACCACTGGGGTAGGTGATGCTCCACAGGCTGTTGCACATTGATCCCCACAATGACCCAACACGTGCCCCCTTCCCAGGGGATAACACGTCTGGAGTTGCTTGATAGGTCCTGTTCTCTGCCTCTGGGGCTCCTGCCCATCCCTCACATGGCCCCTCCACTCACAACCTCCATCTTCTCAGACCTTTCATCTTCTCATTGTCTCCACATTGATACTGGCCAGCCCTGATTTAGAATCATGGGATGGTTTGGGTTGGAAGAGACCTTTCAAGGTCATCCAGTCCAACCCCCCTGCAGGGAGCAGGGACATCTGCAGCTAGAGCAGGGTGCTCAGAGCCCAAACCAACCTCCCCTGGGATGGTGCCAGGGATGGGGCAGCGACCACCTCTCTGGGCAGCCTGGGCCAGGGGCTCACCACCCTCAGTGTCAACAATTTCTTCCCCACGTGGTCTAAATCTCCCTCTTTGTTCAAAACCATCATCCCTTGTTTTGTCACAAGAGTCCCTGATAAAAGAATTGTCCCCAGCTTTCTTCTAGGCCCCCTTTAAGCCCTGAAAGGCCACCAGAAGGTCTCCCTGGAGCCTCTTCTCCAGGCTGAACAACCCCCTCTCCCAGTCCAGCCTCCCAGCAGAGGGGTTCCAGCCCTTGGGTCATTGTGGTGGCCTCCTCTGGAACATCTCCACGTCCTTCTTGTGCTGAGGGCTCCAGAGCTGGACACAGCACTGCAGGGGGGGTCTCCCCAGAGAGCAGCAAAGGGGGAAAATTTATAGATCCCTTCTGCTTCCACCAATTCTGAAAGACTGAAATGATCTTGCTGAGAAATACCTGCAGTCAGACAGCCCCAGGCTGCATCCCAGACAGATCTGAGACCTCATTAGCAAACTGCTGCATTTATTGATGGAATTGGTAAGACACTGCAGGATAAAAGGGGCTCTAGAAGTGGAACGTTGCCAGGAATTTTTAAAGATTCAGACGATGCAAAAAATTGGGACTTTCTGGGGCTTAAACTTTATCCCTCATCCCTTTCCCTGTGTCACTGCACTCTGCAGCCAGCTGGGGGTGGGCAGAGTGGAGAAGGAGGTTCAAAGGGTATCAAGGGGAGGGGTTACATCTGTTCTGTTAAAGAAAAATAGAGAAAGTCTCTTCTTTTTCAAATGGGACTGAGAAAAAAATGTAAATTTGGAATGTATTAGAAGTGTTTGTACCAGTGCAACCAGTAGTGGGAGTGTCTTCTAGGACCTTTTGTCCTCCAGAGCCCCTGTGCTGTGAAAAGAACCAGTATGGTGCCAGCTGGACCAACATGGTGAGCTCAGAAGGGTCAGTATGGGATGAACATCTACCACAAGCCATCTGAGCTGCTGGTGACCCCTCCTTTGGGTCGTGCAACCTGCTTCCAACACAGCAGCACTGTGGCACCAGTACAGCCCCTGGTCTGGGTGCAATTACAGTGGAGTGATCACACATCTGCTGTGCACCTCAGGCTCTGGTGGTGGAGCAGAAGACCTCAGGCAAATGATAAAAAGTAAGAAGTCTTCCAGCTCCAGCTGTGCTGGTGAGAGGCAACTCAATCCACCCCATCATGTTTCCTCCAAACGTTGGGGGAGATCACTGGTGGTTGGCCAAGCTGCTTGAGTAGGCACTCCCAAATGGAGGGGATGAAAAACCACTGGAATAGGTTGCCCAGAGAGGTGGTGGAGGCCCCATCCCTGAGGACATTCAAGATCAGGCTGGATGAGGCTCTGAGCAGCTTGATCTAGTTGGAGATGTCCCTGCTTGTGGCAGGGGGTTGGACTGGATGACCTTTGGAGGGCCTTCCAGCCCAGACATTCTGTGATTCTATGAAATCACTGCAAGGAAAATCTGAGGGACTAGCTCATGCAACGTGGCTCAGTAAGGAAGGTGAGGAAACCACAATGCTAAGCTGGAGCAGCCTCAACTCTACCAAGATGGAATGAAGCAGGTAGGAGGGTGACTATTCCCTTGCCGTGGGGTGACCTGGTGGAAGTGCCCATCCACAATCTCATTTTACTGAAGGGTCAGTTGGGTGGTTTGAGTCTGTATCTGCTGTAAAATCAAATCTGAGCCTCATGAGAACAGCATGAAACACGTCCCTGCACAGGGTGGGCTTCTTACATTGATGGGATTCTCCTTCTGGAACTTGCTTTCATCACTGCAAAGTGTTTTTGCCCCTATCTGAAAACATCTTTTCTCTCTGAAGACCAGCCATGGAAAGGAAATCCTCAACAGTGTTATGGTCACAGTCTTATGCTGTTGTGTCTCCTGTGCATGTTTCACAATGTTCAAGAAGCCTCTTGGTGTTCTTGGGCTCCAGGCTGCTGTGTAGGAGTGACAGAGACCATCACAAAGGAGGTGCTGGGAAACAGAGTGATCTCAAAATCCTGACCAAAGGGCAGTAAGATGTACTTCAGGTCCTTACAGTCCTCACAACAAGGGCTCCACCAGGCTCAAACCTTGATCTTCACAACCCCTTCCTAAAAGCAGCATGGCACTCTTGAGGGAGAAAAGGAATGGGGTGACACGATATCACCAATGCAATGGGATTCTTCTGCACTAGTAAACACAAAGTTAAGGCACAGACATCCTCCAGTGGCCATCCAGGACAAGAAATACATGACCTGCTGGAGCGGGGCCAGAGGAGCCCCAGCAATGCCCCCAGGGGGGAACCCCTCTGCTGGGAGCCCAGCAGGAGAGAGTTGGGCTGGGGCAGCTGAGAGGAGAAGGCTCCAGGGAGACCTTGTTGAGTCCTTTCAGTGCTTAAAGGGAGCCTAGAAGGAGGGTGGGGATGGGCTTTTGAGCAGGGTCTGTTGGGACAGGACAAGTGGGGATGGTTTGAAACTAAAAGAGGGAGATTTAGACTAGAGAGAAGGAAGAAATTTTGACCCTGAGGGTGGTGAGCCCCTGGCCCAGGTTGATGCCCCATCTCTGGAACCATCCCAGGGGAGGTTGGTTTGGGCTCTGAGCACCCTGCTCTAGCTGCAGATGTCCCTGCTCAGGGGTTGGACCAGATGACCTCTGAAGGTCCCTTCCCACCCAAACCATCCTGTGATTCCACTGTCAGCATAATCTGTCCCTTGGTAGAGGGAGTTTGAGACTATTTGAGGGCATGTAGGAAACTGCAGGGACAGATCTGGACAAGATAAAGGAGAGCAGCCAAGAAGATATATACTACAGCAAAGAAGACATTCTTCAAAGTTTTGGACAAAGGAGCAGAAAGAGAGAAGAAAAGAGCTTCCACAGGGGAAGGGGAGGACAGCCCTGGTTGTTCCCAGGGACATCAGCTTTGTGTCTGGGTGGGCTTTCTGAAAGCACTGAAGCAGCTCAGTGGGAGATGTTACATGCTCCATGACTGGGGCTTCCAGGTACACCTAGATGACTGCAACAAAAGCTTGAAACACCCCCACACTTTGCTGCTCACCTGAAGGATTTTGTCACTCTGAGATAAGCAGAACGTCCCCAAACACCTTGTTGGTGTTCCTGGTGGGTCAGCCTGCAGTGCTCTGGGGAGGGTGGAGCAAGACTCCAGCACAGCCACCAGAGGACAGGATCTGACCATTCCAGAACATTCCTGGAGGCATTTCCCCCAGCTGTGCTTCCCACAGCTTTCACATGGAGAACAGACATCCTCTCACCATGGAGAAAGGAGACTGTAACTTGGAGGACTTGAGGAGGTGGAGAAAGAAGCAGCCCACTTAAAAAGAAACCAAAAAAAATGACACCACCATGGAAGGATGTCCCTGGCTTGGTTCCACAACCTTCTGCTGACCACTTGCCCAGTGTAGAATAGATATTACCACTAACAGGCAGCCCAGCAGCCAAACTCCTCCCTCTGCTCCCACATCACACCCCAGAGACCCAAAGTGCCAGCCAGCCAGAGGAGGAACAAGTCCCTGCACTCACCCACCACAGGGGACATGGAGAAGAAGCTGGCCAAGGAACCATGCTGTGGGAGATGGAACAGGCCAGACAATGAGTCCAGCTATGTAGTAGCTTCCCAGAGAGAAATTCATGATCTTGTTCTGCCATCCTGGGAACCCCACTGGCCATGAAGAGTCAGGGAGCCCTTCCCAGAGCCAGAACCCCACACAGCACATAAACAAACCTCCCAAACCCCCACCAGCAGAGTCAGCTCTTATAGAGGTGGTTTCTTGCCCCACCTCCAAGTCCATGTGGAAGGTGGGGGCACCTGGTGGTGATCTCCTCATCAGTCCCCACCCCAGGCTGGCCAGACCCTGGGTGAAAACCACTCAGGAGGGGCTTTCCTGCCTGGTTGTGGACATCATCCCTATGTCAACCCTCACTCAGGGCTGGGGGTTTAACCCCAGCACTTCAAGCCTGCAAGTGCAAGAGCTGAGTTCAGCATTGGGGCTTTCTGCTGTCTGCAGCAGTTATTGACCCCTCCTGGACACACACTTGAGCTAGAAGAGATGTGTGCTGCTTCTGAGGATCGTGGTACCAGAGGGATGGGAATGAACACATCCTGAGCCCTGGGTCAGGGCAAACCCTTCTCACCACTGCTCCTTCCTGCTCCAGACACTTCAACAGCACCCAGTCCTCCTCCTGAGCACTTCACTGGGGACATTTCTCTCCCAGTGCCCAAGTGAGGGCTGGCTATGGGAGCAGAAGGAGCAAGAACCTTCCCACCACAGCCTGCTCCTCTCCTTCCCTGTAAGCAGCCTGGCTTTGCCTTCTGTGTGGCAAAATTCCAGAGAAACCTTCACCCAAAATCCACCAAAAGTTTTGACCAGGACAATTGCACTGAGCCAGGCTGGCCCTTGTCCTGCAGGCAAAGGGCTGGAGAAACACTGAGAACCTCTCTCCTGGCCACCACAGGGATCCAAGCAACAGTTCTGCAGGCCTGTCGATGCAGAGCAGACACCCCTGATCCTCTCAGCTCACCCCTAATCCCTGGGAAACACAGTCTAATGTGAGGATATCCCAAGTGAAATGAGCTCTTAGGGGTTTAATCCTGCACAGAACACAGCTCAGAAGGAAGCATGTGGGTGGGGAGGGCTCAAAGTCATGGGTGCAGCAGGAGAACATCTCTCTGCCTTCCAACAGCATCACAACCCTGCCCCTTGGCAAAGCCCTCTGCACAGTGCAGGATGTCATCCAGAACCACAGGGCAGAGAGACACTGAGGACACCACAGATAAAGTTGCCAGCACTGGCTCTAGACCCAGTGAAGAGACCTGGCACCAAACCCCTGTGCTGCTCCTGGTCGTGATGTAGGTCACAGAGCTTTCCAGAAAGCAAAGAAATGAGATTTATCTCATGACCATTGAATACCATTAGCAGAGCCCTGCAGAGAGCTGTTCATCACTTGTTTGCCTCTCTCTGGCATTGGATTAGGTGATCTCTAGGGTCCCTTCTAACCTAAGCCATTCTATGATTCCCAATCCTAAAAACCTCACTCCAGGCTTCACTCCAAGGCTACAAAGCCAGGCACAAGAGCAGTCCACCCAATCTCCAGCAAATCCTTGCAGGCTGAATCATTTCCAGACCCCAAAACGCTGAGGACAATCCCTATTTCCCTACCAGCAATAAAAGCCTCCAAGCCACGATGCCCTGGCCATAAGCTCTCAGCTCTGGACAATCAACATCAGGTTTTAGAGAGCTCATTTGCCTTTTTTTTTCCCCTTTTTCACAGGCTGCTTAGAAGTGATGACCTTGGTTTTGCTGAGGGTATGAAGGGAGTGAGGCCACACACAGGGAGGTACCTGCAGCTCCTGTTCAGGCTGGAGTTGGACACAATTCCCTCCCTTCACCCACACCAGAATTAAACTGGTTTGATCTCACAGTACCTCTGAGATGGGTTTTTACAAACCATGGTAACAGAGCAAAGAGGTACAACAGTTGCTCTTCATTTCTAGTATCACTTTCTGGACATTTCTATTGCATGTCATTCCTGTGAAATCATCAGATTTCTTCTCTTGGGCTGGGTTGGCTAAAAAAGAGCAAGAGAAAGACCAAAGAGAGCTTCTGAGTTTCCTCCTAACTTTCCTCCTCAGTCACACACATGGAGGGAACTCAGTGCAGCTCCCAGCAAAGTCCAGACCAGGTCTCCTAAGTCATCAGGAGGAGTGGATGAGGTCTGGACGTGCACCCTGGGAGCTGCCTCCCAGCTGATGCAGAGGGAAAAGGAGCTTTGTGCAGCTCCACAGCACCTCCAGAGCATCTGGAGGCTCCTCCAGATCCTCCACTTCAGTCAGGATGAGGTTGGTAGTCACAAGGACTTATTGGCAACCTGGGCCACTTGTGATTTTGCTTGAAAGAGATAAAAATACATCAAGCAGATGCAAAAGGAAACAGGGATCACTCTGAGAAGTCACTGACATGGCCCAAATTAGCAGGGCAAAAATGAAAGAGTGGAAACTAAAGCTGGGCAAATGTCACCTGCAAATGAAAAACACGTGAGAGGAATGGAGCTGGACTTGGTGAAATGTGGGTGTCATCAGGAGAGTATCTGAACTTTTGATTTCCTCTAAACAACCTGCCCTTAGGTGAAGCAGCTTTGCTCCTGGTCATGAGGAACATCTAGAGGAGGATGCAAACTGGGTTGGAGCAGTGTCACTCATGCTATAAGAGCATAAAATTGGCTGTTTAATAACTCCAGGTAGCCTGCACTCCTATTTCATTCTTTTTTCATGTTTCCTGCTGCAGAGGTGGCCTACAAAACAGAAAAACAAAGAAAGAAAAGAGACTTGGTGGTGAATATCCTCAGTGTAGGAGTCCCACACGTGACTGCACCATTCCCCTGTGCCCTTTCCCTGGGGAGAAGTGCCATAAACTGCCCCCAGTATGCAAGAGCTGAACAAATCCCAATCAACCCAGTGGCAACTGGTGATGCTTGGGCTTCCTCTGGCCACCCAAGCAGCATGGGGATAGGTTTCAGCATTGGCAGCACCATTTCTGCTCGCTAACCCATGAAGAATTTAGGAAGATTTCTTTGCTGGCAGAGTGGTGAGGGGTTGGCCCAGGCTGCCCAGGGAGGTGCTGGAGTCCCCAGCCCTGGAGGGGTTCCAAAAACATGTGGCTGTGGCACTGGGGGACATGGTTTAATGGTCCTGGTAGCGTTGAGTTGGTGGTTGGACTTGATCTTAGAGGTCTTTGCCAACCTTAATGATCCTGTGACCCTATAAGACTTCTAGAAGCAACCAGGAAAAATTTGGTGGTGGCCACAGGTTGGTGCCAGCTTGAAGGTCAGCTCATGCAGGCCCTGCTGAAGGCATCCTGAGACAGACTGCAGGCTCTCCAAGGCCGTGTTGCAGATGAACACCCACGTTCACACACGTTCAGTGTGCTTCTGACTGCCTGTGGTAGAGCTCTTAAAGGCACCCATCCACCTTTGCCTTGGGGAAATTCAAGGGAACTTGGTCAAGAGTGAAATAACGATGGACTTGAGGTTTCCTCGGGGCTTGGTGGGGTTTGGTGTGAGCTCTGCTGCTCCTGCTTCTCTCCAAATGGCTTCTACAACACAAAGGGAGAAAGACCCAGCCTGGTTCAAGAAGAAACATCCATGTCTCTGAAAACCAAGGGCCAGGTTTGACACAATTATACAACGCTCTGAGAGAACCACCTTCAATGAAATAGGGGCAATTTTGGGGTTCAGACTAGCCAAAGCCACCAGGTTCTCCAGTCCAGGTTCCCAGAGTCCATTCATGCTGCTATCAACACCTCATCCACAGGCAACATCTTTTATTCCTTCCAAGTCCCCTCTGCCCCATTCACCAGCTTTTGGACTCAGGATTCAAGCATCACCATCGAGCTCTAAGGGCACAGAGCAGCTCCAAACACCCTGGAGCAGGTTCAACACCAGCCAAGCTCCTCCAGACAAGAAGGGCTGTTATTCCCTCACCAAGAAACAAAAGCTCTGAGAAGGAGAAGAAAGGGAGGAAAAAACTCACCACGCTGGCACCAAGGACACAGGAGATAAGCCACTGATTATTTCTTTCTGGATATTTCCTTCTGGATGCTGAGAAGGTCATCTAGAAGGAAACACCTAGAAGGAAATGCTCTCCAAAGGGCCAGAAGCTTTTCACATTGAAGCATTTGAACCCTTTAGGCTTTAATCCAGTTTCAAGGCTTGGGCAGGGACACAGAACATGCTGCAGCAAAACTGGTTGCAGTGATTCCTCACCTTCCAGTCCTGCTGCTGGTCCTTCTTGGAGGCTTCTTCTTGGAAGCAAAGAGTTCCTGCAGTGGTGTGACACTGGTTGATGCCACTGATCCCATCCATCACCAGTTTAGCTCCAAAAGCACTACTGGAGGCTGGGATTTTGCAGGAAGAGATGTCAAATGCCATAGATGTGGAGCTCCTAGGCCTTGTGCACCCCTGCAGCCCTTCTCCATGGACTTCAGTCAGCAGGACAGTGAAGCCTGACCCTGTTGGATGTACAGTGCAGATAGGAAAAGCCCCAAAATAAGGTGAAAAGCAGCCCAAATATGAGCTGCTGCACTGGATTGGAATTGGTGGCAAAAAGGGGGATGTTCAGGCTCTAGTCCCTCACTATGGACACTGAGGAGGACACAGACATTATCTGCTGTAAGACAAACTTGATGTTCATGGTACCCACCAGGTCTCCTCAGCTGCTGATGGGGCACCATGAGGCCAGTGAAGATAAGACTCAGCATTTTCCAAACCAGCCCATGGCACTCAGTGAAACCCCCAGAGCAGAGCAGTGCTGAGATCTCTGCACGTGGTTGTTTCCTTATTCCAGGTTGGCTTTTTTTTAATTCCCATCCTGTTCCTCTCAAACTCTGAGTTCTCACACTTCAGCCCTTAAGAGAGCTCCAGCCAGGAAGGTTTTGCTCACAACATCAAGCTGCCATGACCCCCAGGTTCACACCCCTTCCACCTCACCCTGGTGATGCCTCCCACCCCTTCCCACTTCCCTTCTTGTGCCAGCAGCACCGAGAAGCTGCAGAGCTTCACCTCAGCTCTTCTCCCTCTCCTGCCCCTGCCCTTCCCCTTCCAAAACCCTTGAGGTTTGTGTCCCAGCAGGTGCTCGTTGCCCTCTCCAAGAGCAGGGGAGAAGCCTTGGGGTTTGCTGCTCTGCTCCCCCTTCTGCAGCTCCCCCTCTTTCACACACACGTGGGATCACAGCCCCCCCAAATCCATTTTTCAGTTCTCAGAGAAGCCACCAAAGGGATATTCCCTTTGTGACAAGTGGAAGGAATTTTCTGATGTTTCCTGCTCCAAACTCTGTGGATTGTGTCTGTCTTGCTCCCTCCATCAGCACCTAAAGGCAGGTGAGCAAACAGCACTTGGGCCCTGCTGAAGCCCGTGCAGTGGGTGCCACGGGAGCAGGTTCCCTCTGAGGCACCTTTCTGTGCAGCTCAGCCTCTGGGGATGTGCTCAAGAGACCTCTGCCCATGCACATCCCCCTGCCAGAACAGCCCAAACCGGTCCTGCCTCCCCAGCCCCCAAAGGAGATGTCCCCTTTGGACACAAATCAGACTCTAAGAGATTATTTTTCCCATTTTAGTGTAAAGAACAGAGACCCAGAGGGGAAAAATGGTCATAGGGTGGAGGCAATGAGTTACTCAGGTCCTTCAGCATTGAAGAACACAGAGCTCCATCAGGAGGAAGGTTGGACTTGATCCTGGGGGTCCTTTCCAACCATGGTGATTGATTCTCTGTGTGTTCAGGTACCTGGCACCCTGATGTTCCCTGTCTCTGACACCACTCCTGACCATCAGCTCCCTCTAACCCAACACAACCCCACACCTTGACCAGAAAGGTGGACATTTGTCTCCTTGGTTTGGATTTCAGCCCATGCCAGACCACTCTGGCCATCAGTGCCTTGCTGGGGTGCTCCTCAGCTCTGTCAGGCACCAGGAGAGAGGTGCCTGGCTGATGGGCAGCTCAGAGCTGCTCTTTTGGGAGCTAACAAAACACTTTCTTCCTCCTCATCACGCACAGCAGCTAATTAGAGCATCTCCTCTCCAGAGATCAGCCAGGCTTAAACAATTCCCTGGATTAAAACCAGCAACATCACTTGGCACTGACAGGAGCAATAAAAAGAGAGGCTGGCAGCTCTGCCCGAGCTGAAAGCCACTGGCAGGGTGAGGATAAAATCAGGGTACATGGCATGCCAAGGATGTCTGGTCCCTTGAAGGGTGAAACACAAGGAGAGAGTTTGATTTTCTGCTGCCCACCTTGCTGAGGGTGTTGGCCATGCCATTGCCCTGGCTAGAGGGGAGGAAAGACAGACTGAAGAGGTTTGGTCTGCTGCTAAATAGCTCAAGGACCAGCCCAACTCCAGCCACAGAAATCTTATTTATTCATTAAAAGTAGTTATGGCACTTTGCATCATGCTTCCTAACACAGAGAGGGCTGTTCCACTGCCCACAAAGGATGCTGCATTTTCCTCTAACACCCAATTTCACAGCTCTAGTTGTCTTTTCAGAAGTCTTTTTTCTTCCTGAGGACATTGAATTACCAGTCCCTGCACTTCCCAGGCAGGGAAGGAGCAGATTTGCCCTGTCTGGTCATGTCTGATGTGGGGGTTTGCTCCTTTTGCTAGGAGCACAGGAGGAAAACAAGCAACACATTCACCTTGGTCAAACAAAAACCAGCCCAGCTCTCCCCTGCAGAGCAAAGAGAAGACACCAGCACCCTGGTACCTTTTACATTCTCTTTGTACAGACATAACCACCTAAAAAAACTGAAAATACAAGGGCAATGGATTTCTGTTGGCTGCTGGCACACAAAATTCTGTCATCTCAGGACCCTGAGCTCAGCTCTGCAGCTGCAAAGTGCAAATTCACACCCCCATTACCAAGTTGCACAGGGCTGGTGGAGGCCTTGGTGTGATTTAAGCAACTTTATGGGCTGGTTTGCTTTTGCCTATAAAAAAAAAGGGGGGTTATTTGCCTGCAAAGCTCCCCAAGAGGCTGCTGGGGCTTGGGGAGGGAGGAATCAGCATATCCCTAACAGCCAGGCTTGGGGATGAGAAGCAGATGTTGTGATGGTTGAGGTGAGGATATTAGGTTGGAGTAGATGGCCTTTGAAGGTCCCTTCCAACCCAAAGCTCTCTACGACTCTGTGTGCTCCCAGGATTTGGGGAGAGGGTGCAAGAGGAAAAGCTGCACCTTAGGGGAAAAAAAAAGCCATGGGAGGCAGCTGTGCTGCCTCTAAAATGGGGATTCTCACCCCAAAAACTGGATTCTTCAGCCAAGGTGCCAAGTCCAAGCCACACACAGAGAGGAGATGCCAAGTTCTTTACAATCCTGGGCAGGACTGGGCACTGGCAGGAGAAACAGCAGGAAACCCACAGCCAGGGAACAGGGACAGGCTGGAGACTGAGGATCATGGAATCATAGAATCATTGAATCATTGAATCATAGAATCATAGAATCATAGAATCA